>NC_048233.1:78052646-78103474 GCF_002007445.2 Ailuropoda melanoleuca | reverse complement strand
AGAAGCAGAAACACCGGGTAGGAGAGGATTGCAATAATTCCAGTGAAAGAATTATCAGTAGGTGGACCAGAGTGGTAGCAAGGGAGGCTGTAGGAAATAATTGGACATGGAAATATTTTGTAGTAGAGACAATAGCGTTGGTGAATGGATTGGATGTGGGGTAGAAGTGGAGGAGGAAAATCAGGATGACTTCAAAATTTTTGGCTGGAGAGTCTAGAAAAATGGAAATACCATTAGGATGGGGAAGGTGGTGGGTGGATCAGGTTAAGAGGAGAGGATCAGGAGTTTTGTTTTTGGATGTATTAATTTTGATATGCCTATAACACATCCAAGAATATTTGTCGAGTAGATATTTGGAGTCTGTGTTTCGGGAGAGGTTTCAACAGGACATATAAATTCAGGAGGCTTTGGCATATGACAAGGAAACCAGATAAGACAATCAAAGGAGTGAGTGTAGACAGAAGCCGGAACTTAATAACATAGCAGAGCAGAGCATTAAATCCAGCTTAACAACAAAGCCTGCATAGTTGCCCCAGAGAAGATGAGTTAGGTCGTCTTTACCTGCTTATACCCAGAAGCTTGTTTTTTCCTTCGTATCTTAGTGTGCCAAACATTTTCATCCCATATAGCTGGATTTTGTCTGTGTGGAACATTCATCTGGGTCCATAACCTTCTCCACAACGAACCTCTTCCACTTTTCAATTTAGGTAAACACACACACAAACAATTGATAGGCAGGGAATCAGACGATACTCTTTCTTCTATCAAATTTACATTAAACAACACCAACGTTTACTCAATGGTAAACAGTGGGCCGGTTCGCAGTAGCCTCACCATTTCTAACCTAAGGCTGTGTACTTGCAAGTTCCTGACTTTCCCACCTGAAGTATTTTTCTACCCAGCGGCATTTATTTCCCGTGTTGGCGCTCTTGTGATGAGTAAACCACCTTTTCAGCCTTCACTACGTTTATCTCTCATTTGACGAGTAATTTTTTCCCGAGACAGTTCTGTTGAGTTCTGCTTTTGTGTAGAGAGTACGTGGACACGTAAGCTCGAACTAAATTTGATATTCCACTTTTCCATTCATGCTGCCCTGTTCTCAGCCTGAGAACCACTACTTTCTCCAAACCTAGAAGCTGGCTTTCTTGATAGGGCCATTTTTTAAAATCACACCAACCTCTGTCCAAAAAGGGGCGCCTGGGTGGCACAGCGGTTAAGCGTCTGCCTTCGGCTCAGGGCGTGATGCCGGCATTATGGGATCGAGCCCCACATCAGGCTCCTCCGCTATGAGCCTGCTTCTTCCTCTCCCACTCCCCCTGCTTGTGTTCCCTCTCTCGCTGGCTGTCTCTATCTCTGTCAAATAAATAAATAAANCACCTGTCCTGTCATTATCTAGCACTTACGGCTTCCAGGAGCCACTGTTTTTCTACTTTAGAAATTTCCTACTTGTTCTGCCATCCCATCTCTGATCTCGCCTCTCCTTCTGTGGTCTCTCCTGCCCAAGCCACACATCTTCTGTGTGATGAGGGGCTCGCATAACGTCTATATTCCCTGCTCCCTGGAAAGGGGAGTTCGACCTCCACTCTGACTGCTTTTCTTGCAAGTGTCTGCTCATACCACTTCAGACTTTTCTTTCCTGTCTGTGAGAAAGAGAAAGGGGGCCCTGTGCTAACTAGCAATGCTGTGCCTGGGGTGAGAAGCTGAGGGGAGGAGGTTGTAAATCTGGATCCAGACACGCTTTCACTCTGGTCAGTCTCTGTGCATTCCTGTGGAGTGGTGTCCTATATCTGGTTTGCTCCTCTATGCTTTTACTGAACTGTAAATTCATCCTTGATGTTCTGGAATTGCTGCTGGGTGGAGCCTGGCGGAAGGCATCACATTCCCCGCTGGGTAAACCTTGAGGCTGGGCAACAGTTTTGTTTGGGAGCAAATTAATTAGAATTAGAATTTAGTCTTCTGTCTAAGAGCAGGCTCTTTGCCGTCATTGGGAACGGGAACAAGGAGGGAAGCAGCCACTAGATATCCATCTCTAACCCTAAGGTATTGGGATTTAGTCCATGCCCTCTGGGGTTCCCAGTTAGGCAGAGGGTGAGTGTAAATCACTGCGTGACTCTGACCATTCCCCTTTTGGCAGCCAGTGCTGCACTGGGAGGGAACCAGGGACCCGCATCTGTAGCCCGCAGCCAGGCTGCTGGGGGGCGGGGACGGCATTCACTCATCTCCACTTTCTGGGGCCCTCCTTGAGTTGCCTTCCTCAGCTCTACAGTCTGTTGGGCGTGAGATTTGTTTCCCTGTGTTCCCAAGTCAAGTTCAGATTCAGTGAACAGTTGGCTGTTAACAGCATGGTGCCCCAGCTAACACTGCTATACCTCGCGCAGGACAGTGGTTAGGAGGGTAAACCCTAAGAGTTCTCATCACAAGGAGAAAAGTTCTTCTCTTCTTTCTATCTTCCTTCTTTTCTCTATATTGTGTCTAAACGAGAAGATGGATGTTAGCCGAATCTGTGGTGCTAATCATTCTACAATAATAAATGAAACCGTCATGCTGTACACTTTAAACTTACACAGTGATGTATGTCCATTGTTTCTCAAGAAAACTGGAAAAAACCAGTTGGCTCTTGGCATTTTTTAATAAGTCATGACTGTGTATTGCTCCATCAAAAACTCAGCTGGCTCACTTCTGAGCTTCTAAGCATTGTTCCATTTGTGGTTGGACAGTGGCGTGCTGTAGTGGTTTCTCAAGTCAGGACTACTAGTCATCTGAATGTTTCTAGGACAGTGAGTCCGTCTTTCAGAGAAACAGCAATTTTAGTGCATTTGAGTCCATCAACAGCCCTTAGGAGAAGGCATCACAAGAAAACCTCACAGACAGAGATATTTCTGGACTTGTGAATGTTTTCACTGTCTGCTTCATTTATTTAATTTTATTTATATTTTATTTTATTTTTTTATTATGATATGTTAGTCACCATACAGTACTTCATTAGTTTTTAATGTAGTGTTCCATGATTCATTATTTGTGTATAACACCCGTGTGATACATGCCCTCCTTATATTTTATTTTATTTTTTTAAGTAGGCTCCATGCCCAGTGTGAGACTTAAACTCATGACCCTGGGATTAAGAGTCAGATGTTCTACTGACTGAGCCAACCAGATTCCCCTGCTTTATGTTCTTTTTTTTTTTTTTAAAGATTTTATTTATTTATTCGACAGAGATAGAGACAGCCAGCGAGAGAGGGAACACAAGCAGGGGGAATGGGAGAGGAAGAAGCAGGCTCATAGTGGAGGAGCCTGATGTGGGGCTTGATCCCATAATGCCGGCATCATGCCCTGAGCCGAAGGCAGACGCTTAACCTCTGTGCCACCCAGGCGCCGCAATGTTCTAACCTTGACTCAAAGTCCTTTCCTTTTCAACCGTTGGCAAGTTCACCATGGGAATTCCTGCGATCTGAGTGGAAAGCAATTTATACCAGTGGCTCCAAAGTTTCTATGTGGTCAACCCTGCATCAGAAGCCAAGGCCCAGAATATCCGCCCCTAACTTGATTAACTTTTATTGCAGAAGATCAAAAGGGTTTTGTCTGTGGTAGGGAGAATCACTGCTTTCTTGTGCTTGAGAGCAGCATAGTTTTTGAGGTTGGAGTGTTGGAGAGAGGACCCACTACCTCCAGCCACAGAGCTGGCAGTGGTCAGCCATGAGTTGGATGTACTAGTTGGATGTCCTTAGTGGCAAATAAGTCTGGCCCCAGAAGGGAGAGCAGGTGCCAGGCTCAATTGCAGCCAGTGGCCAACAAAACTTCAGGCATCTTCTGGGCCCAACAAGGGCTGAAGGAAAAAATTTGAACAGGGAGAATGGAAGGATGAGAGGTAGGAATGGAGCCAAAAGATGTTTTTCCTACCGTTCTGTTAGCACTTTACCCTTAATTGTCCTCTTCTGGCTTGAGGAAGTTCAGGTTCCATGCGTAAATACAGAATTAGTAGCAGCTGACCTGTTGAATCTTATGCTTATTTCCGGGGATGACTGGAGCCAAATCAGGATGCAATTAACTAACTAGTGATAAATATTCCTGCGCTGGGGTGTAAGAGAAGTGTGGTAGGTAATCTCTATCAGTTTATTAGCTTTGCTCTTAAAGAACAGATAGATGGTTTTGCACTTAGTTTCTGTTGTGTTCTCTTGGTTTCTTCTATTGCTCTTGTTCAGGCAGCCTAATTTTTCTGCTATGCAAGTGGAGGGGTATAAACCCAGTCCATTGGAGAAGACTGTGGCTCTCCTGAGCCCAAGGTCTCCTGCATGTATCTTAGTACTTCATGATTCAGATACAAAAGTGCATCGCGTGTGATTGAGGAAGCAGCCTGCGATCTGCCTCTGAAGTCCTGCACCTCTTTCATGTTTGCCTGTGCTTTCTTTTTCCTGCTTTACTGGAGTGTCACGAGTCATTTCAATTATCCAGCCATGTGTAATGGATGCGTTATGTTAGTTTTATATTCACTCTGGCATATGATTCCGTCGAAAGTCTGCATATTTGCAGCTCATGTCTAGAGCAAATGTTAGGTTTAGCTGGACAAAGTCACACGGATAATTGATAAAGTCAGCCTTTGAGGAACCCAAATTCTTGATTTTTCTCCTCTCCTCTTCCCTTCACACTGTTCCCCCCGCCCATACCCCTTAGATATAGAATGCCCTCATATTTTTCTCTGACATTCTCCCATCAAAACCTTCTGTGGATTGCTCCAGGAAGCCTTCTTACTGTGTGGTGACTAACATAATAAAAAATCATTAAAAAAAAAAAAGAAGCCTTCCTAATTCTCCCCCCCATCCCCCGTAAATAAAATTAGTTCTCAGTCTTCTGTGGCAGCAAGAGCATGGTTTCACAGAACTGCTGTGACATGTCACATCTTATTAGATCACCTTTTCCCCTGATAGACTGTGAAATTTGTGAAGACAGCAACCTTGCCTTATTCATTTCCATGAGTTCCACCAACTCTTAACACAGTCTCTTATAGGAGCAGGTACTCATTAACGCGTGATCAAAGACATCAATGAATCAACAAATAGCTCTTTGGAGAGAAAGGAGTTCTTTCACTTTGAAGAGTTATTGAGGGTTGACTGGCCTGTGATGTATCTTCCCAATGCATTTGCATCCCAAATGTAACAGGTAGATAAAATCTTAAGCTAAAGTAATGCTATTTTAATCACGGAATGTCAGACACTGCCAGATTATAGGTGAGTCAAGTGATCAGGTGTTTGCAAATGTTCATAAATGGGGCACTGGGGACTTTCATGGAAACTTAAAATGATATCATGTAGATTACTGGGACCACGAATCCACTTTGGAACCTAGAAAGGTCAGTGATCACTAACTTGTTTAAGTAGTGGTCAGTTTTACCCCAAATAAAACCTCAATATTATTTTTATTGAGGTCATTTCTAATATGACACCAGTGTCCCCTGTAGTCAGCCAGGAAATCTGTCAACCCATAGTTACATGACCATGAGTCATGTTTCGTGTGTGAGACATTTCCTCATTTCTAAAATAAAAAGTTAGATTCTGTGATCTCTAGAGTGTCCTTTAGCTAAGTGTTTCATATAAGCATGAATAAATCAGTCACCCAAATATACTTGACTAGGAAGGACAGTGCTTTGTGTGAAATTAGTGAGATCAATCACCTTTCACTGTTTTGGCAAGTGGAAGGGAGGAGCTGTGTCATGGAGGAGTCATGACAATTTGAATAGGCAAATAGATATGTGATTATATCAGATTTTCAGTTGTCAGTTTATTTCGCCTAAAACAATATTACATCATATTTGCTCCTCTTTGGGACATACTTTAGCAATTGACCTTAGTATTTTTTCTGATATCATCCAATTGTCTGACTGCCCATATGGCTGAGGAAGAGGCTACATGGCACGTTAATAGCCATCATTGTTATGAAGTAGACAGGTGACCTTTTATTTCTAACTCTGCAGAGGAAAAACTAGGAGTATATATGTAAATAAACTGAATACTCACCAAGGAAGGTTTGCTGATGTCTGAAAGTTAAATCCATGGACTTGAGGTGTCATGAGAGGAAGCTAAGAGGTTGCTCATACATCTCACTAAAATATTTACTTTGGACACTTGTAGTCCAGCATCTAGTTAGGTTTTCAAGTGTAGAGTTTTGGTCTGAAGGGTCATTGGGTTGATGAGTTCTGACTTGTGCCAAAGAATATCACAAGAAAGTCATACCTAAAAGCCCCCAAAAGCTCGCAAGAGAATAATAGAGTATCAATTTATGATATTATTATTAGGTATTAGTTTCCATAGACAGTGAAACTCACATGGGCCTCATTCATTCAGGCTCCCTAGAGAATATCTACATTTCGGTGTGTGGGATGCCATGTACTAGTTAGAAGTTTGCTTGGTGGAAATGGAAATGGGTCAAGAATTTGTGACTAAAATTTGAATATTTAGTGGCGTCTGGCTAAGGTACCACAAGCATGATACTCCAGAGTTCCTTACCCCCTGTAATGCATTGAATAGAGACTTCCCATTTAGCCTTTTTTTTTTTTTTAAAGATTTTATTTATTTACTTGGGAGAGAAAGAGAGAGCGAGCATGGGTGGGGGGGGCAGGGGCAGAGGCGGTGGAAGAAGCAGACTGCTCTCCTGATCAGGGAGCCCGATGACTGGCTCAGTCCCAGGACCCTGGGATCATGACCCGGGCCGAAGGCAGACCCTTAACTGAGCCACCTAGATGCCCCAAGCCTTTGTTTTTAGAGCTGGTTTCCTTCCCTCCCTCCCTTCCTTCCTTCCTTCCTTCCTTCCTTCCTTCCTTCCTTCCTTCCTTCCCTCCCTCTTTCTTTCTTTCTTTCTTTCTTTCTTTCTTTCTTTCTTTCTTTCTTTCTTTCTTTCTTTCCTTTCTCCTTCATGATTGCATTACTGGCAAACCCCTCTACTAATGGACTTACTCTATCTTTAGATAAGGAAGTAATCGAATCTTATTTCTGTCCAGTGTCCGGACAGATCTTTCAAAAGTGACTTTGCATATTTTTGTTCTTAATTATTTTCCACTCACTTAAACTTTTACCCTCAGAATGGGCAATCCTAATTTCCTTTTATTTCAAGTATTTTATTTGTTGAAAGGGAGGGGTTGTGGGGGTAGCAGTGAGGCATCTGAAGTTAACCCCCGTGAACTGCCTGTAAAACAAAAGGTGATATTTTCTACTCAGTAAGCACTAGAATGATTTAATGGATAACCCTTAGATGCAGTGATGCTCCTTGAATTCTTTTTTAATTAATTAATTTATTTGAGAGAGAGAGGGGTGGGGGGGAAGGTAGGGAGGGGCAGAGGGAAAGGAAGAGAGAGAATCTCAAGCAGGGTCCCCACTGAGCACGGAGCCTGACTCGGGCTGGATCGCAGGACCCTGAGATCATGACCTGAGTCCAGACCAAGAGTCGGATGCTTAACCGACTGTACCACCGAGGGGCAGTTCTTGCTTCAGCACATCAGTTAATGAACTGGAGGGCTTTCAGGAGCAAACTGCTGTAGGAGATTCTGTTGTGAATTGTTAGCAGGGCTTGTAAACGGGGATATCTGAAGCATACACAGGCAAAGGAGACACTGTGCTGTGGGCAGGGTATTAATGTCGACTTTAGATTTTCTGCTGTGATTTTGAGTCTGGAGAAGAAAGACATTCCAAGAGACTGGAAATTAAGACAACCAGCTTCTTTGTATGTGAATATACTGCCACCCATTGGTGTTTTCTTGTCATTGGCCAGGGTTAGAAAGCTGCTCCATGGATTCTTTTTTTTTTTTTTCTTAAGATTTTTTTTTTTATTCATTTATGCGACAGAGATAGAGACAGCCAGCGAGAGAGGGAACACAAGCAGGGGGAGTGGGAGAGGAAGAAGCAGGCTCCCAGCAGAGGAGCCCGATGTGGGGCTCAATCCCACAACGCCGGGATCACGCCCTGAGCCGAAGGCAGACGCCCAACCGCTGTGCCACCCAGGCGCCCCTTTTTTTTTTAAATAATATTTTTTTATTATATTATGTTAGTCACCATACAGTACATCCCCACTTTTTGATGTAAAGTTCCATGATTCATTACTTGTGTATAACACCCAGTGCACCATGCAATACGTGCCCTCCCCACCACCCATCACCAGCCTATCCTATTCTCCCACTCCCCTCCCTTCTGAAGCCCTCAGTTTGTTTCCCAGAGTCCACAGTCTCTCATGGTTCATTCCCCCCTTCTGTTTACTCCCCTTTCTTCTTCTCTTTCTTCTCCTACCGATCTTCCTAGTTCTTATGTTCCATAAATGAGTGAAACCATATGATAATTGTCTTTCTCTGCTTGACTTATTTCGCTTAGCATTATCTCCTCCAGTCCCATCCATGTTGCAGCAAATGTTGAGAAATCATTCTTTTTGATGGCTGAGTAATATTCCATTGTGTATACGGACCACATCTTCTTAATCCAGTCATCTGTTGAAGGGCATCTGGGCTCCTTCCACGATTTAGCTATTGTGGACAATGCTGCTATGAACATTGGGGTGCATATGGCCCTTCTCTTCACTACGTCTGTATCTTTGGGGTAAATACCCAGTAGTGCAATGGCTGGATCATAGGGTAGCTCAATTTTTAACTTTTTAAGGGACCTCCACACTTTTCCAGAGTGGCTGTACCAACTTGCATTTCCACCAACAATGTAGGAGGGATCCCCTTTCTCCACATCCTCTCCAGCATTTGCTGTTTCCTGCCTTGTCAATTTTTGCCATTCTAACTGGCGTAAGGTGGTATCTCAATGTGGTTTTGATTTGAATTTCCCTGATGGCTAATGATTTTGAACATTTTTTCATTATTTATTTTAAAAAAATTTTACTCGTAGGTTATTTAGAAGTGTTATATTTGTTTTTCAAGTATTTGGGAATTTTCCAAAGATCTTTCTGTTATTGCTTTCTGACTCAATTACATTGAGGTCAGAGAATATACTTTCCATGACTTGAATTCTTTTAAATTTCAGACTTTTTATGATGGTGTATCTTGGTAAATATTCTAAGGACTTTTAAAAACAATATGAATTCTGCTATTACTGACTGGAGTGTTCTAGAAGGCTAAGTTTTGTTCGTAGTTTTGTCTAAGCCTTCTATATCCTTACTGATATCTTCTCTACTTATTGTATCAATGACTGAGAGAACAATGTTGAAATCCCCAACATTAACTGTGGGCTTATTTGTTTTTCCTTACAGTTATATTGGTGTTTGCTTTATGTAAATTGAAGCTATGTTATCAAGTGCATAAATGTATAGAGTTGTCTTATCTTCTTGATAAATTGACCCCATTGTCATTATGAACTTACGTTCTTTATCTTAGTAATTTTCTTTGCTCTAACATATGTTTGGTCTGATGTAAGAGAGCTGCACCACCTACCCCTTCCTTAGTATTGGCAAGCTTATCTTTCTCCAGCCTTTCAATATTAAAGTATTTGTGTCTGCATATTTATTTATTTATTTATTTATTTATTTATTAATGTTTTTTTATTATATTATGTTAGTCACCTTACAGTACATCCCCGGATTCCGATGTAAAGTTCGATGCTCCATTAGTTGCGTATAACACCCAGTGCACCATGCAATATGTGCCGTCCTTACCACCCAACACCAGTCTATCCCATTCCCCCACCCCCTCCCCTCTAAAGTCCTCAGTTTGTTTCTCATATTTAAAGTGGGTTTCTCATAGGAGGCATATTGTTGATCATGCTTTATTCACAATATCAACTTTACCTTTTAATTAGGGGTATTTAGTTGTAGAGTGATTATTGATATGCTTGAGTTTCAATCTACCATCTTGCTTTTTGTTTTCCTGTTGTCCCATCTGTTTTGTTTTGTTTTGTTTTGTTTTTTTTTGTCCCATCTGTTTTTTAATCTATTTGCTTCATTTTCTCATTTTCTTGAATCAGTCTTTGGTTGAAAACTGCTCCCAGGGAGTCTTAATTTTTGGGGAGCACTTCTGGCTTGCTGAGTAGTAGAAAACTAGTAGGAAGAGAAATCCTCAGATAAAGAAATGCAGGTGGTGGCAGTGAGAGTTGGCTGGTATATGACAACAGAGTCTGCCACACTACCCAGTGTAATGGAGGGAAGCAGGGTACACACCACACTTTCTGAGGTGCCTGAAGTTCGTTCGGAGTTATGATTTTAAGCCTCTTTCTTGCTGGCTAGTAATTGGAGAGGCAATTTCATGATGTAGTAGGGTGCCCAATGAGTAAGTGGCTGAGGCTCATTTTAAATTAGTGTTTCTAGGTCAGGAGAAACTACAAATATGACTCAAGTAAATAGCTGGGAATATTAGGTTAAGGTATTATATTTTATTATCAAGGTAGCAGTATCAGCTTTATAACTGTACCTCTTGGCTTTATCCCAGGGATTAAATGGTGGTCACAAAAGGGATTATGCAGCAGTGAATTGAAGATGGTGGGACAAGGTGGGACATCAACAACCAGAAGCCACTTCAAGCTAGGACTATCCTTATCAACACTTGTATTATTCATGTTGAAATACATATACATTTTCTAAAGAAGTAAATTTTTTGCTTTACGGCTGGTGGCTTACATTTTACATTTATTTATGGACAACTTTAGGAAGACAGTTAAATCATGAGGTATAGAGGTAAAGACATGGATAAAATAGTAGATTTGGATGTAATTCCTTAGTCAGATCATACATGCTGTACAAACTTTTCATATTCTTTTTTAAAATTAATAGAAATATGAATGTCTATACACAACTAATGAATCATTGAACATTATATCAAAAACTAATGATGTACTTATACCTTGGCTAATTGAATTTAAGTATTCCTCCCCAAATAATTTCAAAGGTTTGTTATTTTCCACTTTTAAAGTATGATTGTGAGTAGTGCAAAATTTACATTGCATAATGAAAATATAAATAAATGTAAATTTCCCATCCACTCCAGTTTCCTATGAAGAGATTTCTTATCAAGAGATTTTTCTCTGCATAGAAAAGCATGCATATTTGTACATATGTGTGCACTTTTACAAATAATGTAAAGGAAAGTTTACCTTATACACATCTCTACACTTGGCTTATTTATTGATTTATTTTATTGAATGAATCTGAGATATAGTGTATAAGTTTAAGATGTACATTCTGTTAGCCTGATACATTATATATTGTAATATGATTGCCATTTCAGTGTTACTTATCATTTTACATAATTATAGTATAGCATTGTTATCTGTATTCATTATACTATGCATGAATAAAATAGTAGCCCATCCATGTTGTTGCGTATGTCAGGATATTCTCTTTTCTCATGGCTGAATAATGTTCCATGCCACGTTTTTTAAAAGAACTAATTAATTAATTAATTTAGAGAGAGCATGAGCAGGAGGAGGCCCAGAGGCAGAGGGGGAGAGAGAATCCGTAAGCAGACCCCCCACTGAGCAAAGAGCCCAATGCTGGACTTGAGCCCAGGACCCAGAGGTCATGACCTGAGCAGAAATCAAGAGTTGGCCGCTTAACTGACTGAGCCACCCAGGAGCCCCTACAACACATCTTTTTATCCATTTATCTCTTAATGGGTAATTAGGTGTTTCTATACATATTTTAGCTATTGTGAATAATGCTGCAATGAACATGGGAGTACAGATATCTCCTCAAAACTGTTTTCATTTCCTTTAGGTATATACACAGAAGTAGAATTGCTGGGTTGTATGGTTTTTTGATGGACTCTTGGGGATTTTCTAAATATAAAAGCATTTAATCAGCAAAAAGTGACCATTTTATTTCTTCCATTCCAGTTTGGATGCTTTTATTTCTTTTTCTTTTCTAATTGCTATAGCTAGGACTTCTAGTACTATGTTGAGTAAAGGTGGTGAGAGTGTGCAATGTTGTCTTGTTCATGATCTTAGTGGAAAAACTTTCCTATTTCTTCATCGAGTATAATGCTAGCTGTAGGTTTGTCATATATGGTCTTCATTATGTTAATGTATGTTCCTTCTATATCCAATCTGTTAAGAGTTTTTATTTTGAAAAGATGTTGTATTTTATGAAATGTGTCTTTCTGTGTTTATTGAGATGATGTGATTTTGCTCCTTGATTTTTTAAGTTGAATATTTTATGTGTAATTGTGTCACTTCAAAACACATTGCTCTAATTCATTTAAAAAACTATTTAACTAGTCAAATATTGATAAAAAGTTATTTCTAATCTTTTGCTATTTTAACTAATGCTGCAATAATAAATGGGTTTATGTTAGCTGTACACTCCATTCTTAAAGCTTTCTTCTTTTAATATTTCTTTTAAAAATATTTTACTTTATAGTATGACTTTGGATGTTTTAAGGCATGTGTAACATATGTGGATTTCTTCTGGTAATCTGAAAGTGGTATAATTTATTTTTATAATTTCTGATGTTAACCTTTAGAATTTAGATGTTATTCTAAAATTCTGTTATAGGTGTTATTCTATAAATTCTGATGTTAACCTTTAGAACAGAGAGACTTAAAAAAATATAATGAACTATTTCTTGAATTATTGCTTTAAAACTATTATCAGTATAAAAGATGTTAATATTAATTAGTTAATATTAGACTTTTCCTACATTTATATTTTTAATTTTCCTTCCATAAGCTGATTTTGACAGATTGTTATGCTTTTTTTTTTTTTTTTTTTTTTTTTCCTCATTTTTTTTTTTTTAGGATTTTATCCATTTATTTGACAGAGAGAGAGATAGCCAGTGAGAGAGGGAACACAAGCAGGGGGAGTGGGAGAGGAAGAAGCAGGCTCCCAGCTGAGGAGCCCCATGCGGGGCTCAATCCCAGGACTCTGGGATCACGCCCTGGGCTGAAGGCAGATGCTTAACAACTGAGCCACCCAGGCGCCCTGAAAGATTGTTATCCTTAATACTCCTAGTGGCAAATTTCCTCTGTCTTAGACTATACCTACATATAAAATACTGTATTTATCACATTTAATAACTCTCTACACTGAGAGGAGGAGATTGGTAGGCAAGAGAACCTGTAAAACTCCACCTTCTTTCATGTTTGTGTTAATTATGTTACCATATTATTATTGGTTATATTAATATCACTATTGATTATGTTACTATTGTCATATCACCATTTCCTCTAATCCCCACAGTTTTCTAATCTTGGTCCATGTATAAGATTATTCACTCTAATGTAGGGTGGAAGGAAACTGCTGAGTATTTTGAGAATGATTAGATTTTTTTTTCCTCTTAAGGAAAAGAAAAAAAAAAGTCTAACCATTTACCAGAATTTTATGTTTTTTCCTTAAGACATATTGTGTGTTTTTACTGCTTAAATACAAATCATCTGATATTTTACTAAGTTTTTAGCATACAACATCTCTCTTCTTCAGAGATACCAATTATTTGTATGTTAGAGCTTCCTTTATTCCTTGGTAATCATTTTTTTCTATGAATATTTTGAAGTTGTGGTTTATTTTTAAATTTTATCTTTTTAACCTTCTCAAATACCTTCCATAATTGTTTTAAGGAGTGTCTATATTACTTTTTTGTTTTGTTTCATGTGCTGACAGTTTTAATATAATTTCTTTCCTGGGATTAGCCAACTTACTTCCTATTACCTGATGTAAATTTTTTCTTTCTTCAATGGTGCTATTCCACATAATGAATATTTTTAATTTTAAAAATGTATCAAAGAATTTTCTATAATTTTTTTTCTGTTAATAGAATGATTTTTCTTATTATTTTCCTCTCCCTTTTTAGGTATGATAAAATGTCAATAAAATCTGTTTCTGTTGTTTTTCTTATTTTTTAAAATGGTTTTAAGAAGAATTTTCCTGCCATCCATAATCAAAGGTATGTAACATAATTTTAATTACTAAATATATACCATTATGAATTACAAATTTGAGGGGGTTTACTTTCCAGTAAGTCAAGAAATACTGATACAACACCAATTATTGACAACCTTCTGAGATAGATAGTTAAAATGATCTACCAATAAAATACTATCGGGGTTGAATAGAAGGGGATATCAACTCTTCTTTCAACAATAAGGTTCTCAGAGAAGGTGGTGATTGCATTAGTTTAATCTGTGTCATCAGACTCTACATTTGTTTCTTTCTTGAGTGTGACCCTTCCATCCCAAACAACTTCCTTGCTTCTGCTCCTATTTCTATGGATCTCCTTAGCACTGCCTGGAATACCTTTCCTTTAACTTCAGTCTTTCTAAATTTTATTTATTTTTCTAGAGAAATTCCTTCCTTGAGTGTTTTCTCCTCTATTCCAGTTTTATAGTAATCTATCCTTTCTTTGGAGTCCAGGGACTGTGGTTTTTTTTTTTTTTTTTGCCTAGATATAAACAAAGAAACAAACAAAAAACTGCTTTTATTTTAATGTCTAAGTATTGTATCCTTAACTATGCTATAAATCCCTAATAATAATACACAACATTAATGAGCACGGATTCTGTGCTGGACACTCATTAAGTAGTTTAAATGTATCACTTCATTAAGTCCTTCCAAGATCTCTGTGAACTAGACACTGCTGTCTTCTTTAGTTTAGAGATTAAGAGAACAAGGCACAGAAAGACTTAAATATGTGCTTAAAGTGACCCAAGCAGTAAAGCTGTGGAATTGAGGTTAACATCAGGGGCTGTTTCTCCAGAATCCAGGCAGCAAACTACTTCCTCCAAACTGGTCCTGGGTGCCCCATGCATCACTCCCCACTGATGGAAAAGAGAGCTCTTTTCGGCAAGAAGGATCCCAAAGTGGGGGAAAAACCCCCATTGTTTTCTTAGGAATCCTCTCTTTGAGAAAAGACACAGTTATGAAATAGTACTTGGTCCAAGTGCCACTGCAGTTATTTTAATTTTGTCCCTGTGGGTGTAAACTCTTGAGGTTTTAGTTCTTTGGGGACCTGGCCCTAAACTATTGAAAACTCCTGAGAACTACAGAAATCTCCTTGTGCTGTGCAGTGTGTGTATTCATGTGCGGGTCAAACAACATCTTTGTACTTGCAGGCTCTTCAAGATGGACATTTGTCTTCTTCGCCAAGTATTTAGAAGTCATACCTCTTAGAAAAGTTACCACCATGAAGGAAGTTGAGGGTTCCCTTCTTCTAGAAAATGATCATTTCCTCTATAGCAGTTAAAGGAGCTACATGAAGGGTATCCTTAAAGAAGTGAGTACGTTGCATTTTGGAAAATAGGAAGTTTTTGAAATTTGGTGGAGAAACCTCATGATGAGCTTAAATGTCAGGAAAATCAACCTTCTTAGCTCGGGCTCTCTAAAGAGAGTAGACTTTGGCATTTTGTTCATACCCTTCCAGGACAAAACAGCTGGTTTGGTGTGAGTTTTTAAAATTGAATTTCCTATTGATTTCTTTAAATATAGAGATACAACGTCTTTGAGGATTTCTAAGGTCACAGAATGTAGGTGTGAAAGGGGCATAGAGATTAACCTCCTTGTCTCAGAATAGCTTACATTCAAATGAATAAAGAAAGAAAGAAAAGAGAGGGAAGAAAGAAAGAAGGAAAGAAAGAAAAAGAAAGAAAGAAGAAAGCAAGAAAGAGAAAGCAAGAAAGAGAAAGCAAGAAAGAAAAAGAAAAGGAGAAAGAAAGGAAGAAAAGAAAATAAAGAAAGGAAAGAAAAGAAAAGGAAGAAAGGAAAGAAAAGAAAGGAAAAGAAAGAAAAGAGAGAGATTGGATCAAAAATAGAAGGAGGCTGTCTATTCAACCTCCTAATTCCCACATACTTATATTAGTGTTTTTGGACTGGCATAATGCCCTGGCTGATGCTAACATAAGCCTAGAATCATCTTTGTGACTGTTGAAATCATACTTTATATAGAATTGAGCAAATAATTATTAAAATGATAAAAGAATCAAATTGATACAGTCACTGTTTATATCATATATCAAGCTTCACCTAAAATTATTGAATAATATAACTAGTATATTGTTTTTATTTTATTTAAAGATGACATTAATTGAAGAGATAATAAATGTTATTTAAAACAAGATTTTTCTTATAAATTTTCCTGCATAGTGATTGTCTCCTTGGAAACCATTTGATTTCTTCTTCCCGAACTAATGAGGCAGAAAGTAAAATTTTCTTCATAATACTCCCTGTACAAATCATTCCCCATTTGATATTTTACACATTACTATAATTGATAATGCCTGACAGATGTCAGGATAAGTGCCTTAAAAGAAGTTTGTATAATGTACAGGGAATCACATAAAATAATAATAATATGTTATTTTGGTGCAAACAGATGCTTATTTTTCTATACAATTGTCATGGCATTTCCATTTTGCTGTCCAAAATTTGCCAGATACCTTGTTCTTACACATACGACCTCTCCATTTCTTCCATGACATCATATTCTTTTATAGGAGTAACTGCTTCACTAATTGTGTGCATTATCCTTTCCACATCCTGTTATCAGTGCAAGTAGAGAGTAGACTGCTAAACACATCTATGAATTGTGTCTTAATAACATTAGAGTGGTACTGATTCTTCAGTGAGAACAAGAACTCCCTTGCTTAGTTCTTTCCCAGATGTCTAACAAAAGGATCTATCATATTGGTGAGATTTTAGAGTATTTTCAGTAAAGGTATTCCTAAGTGAGTTTTATTATCCCATAACACAATAAGATGAAATGTGGAGAGTAATTCCCATTTCAAATTCAATTTTATAACTTTCAGAACTTTAGATGATATAGTTGGACTCCACTTTTTATGGGAGAGTACTGAATCCAAAGAGATGGAGGGTGAATCATCCAAGTTCACACAGTATTTTCACACAACTCCTAGACCTAATACATGGACATACTGTCTTCTAGTTCAACAATATGTCAATAATTCTCTACTATAGATCTGTTTAGTATAATATGTTATTGGCTTAAAATATTATTTGTAACTGTTGATGATTGATTTTTTTAAAATAAAAATTACTTTCCTTCTTGTAACAGATTACAACTGATCAATGGAAGATAAGAATCAGACACAAGTGACTGAATTTCTTTTCTTGGGCCTCACAGATCATGTCCATCAGCAGATTGTCCTCTTTGTCATGCTTCTGTCTGTCTATCTTGTCACCCTCGGGGGTAACACAGGGATGATCGTTCTCATAAGGACCGATCCAAGACTCCACACCCCTATGTACTTTTTTCTCAGCCACTTGTCCTTTGTAGATATTTGTTCCTCTTCTTCCATTGCCCCCAAGATGCTGTGTGATATCTTCGCAGAGAAAAAAGACATCTCTTTCACGGGTTGTGCTGCACAGATGTGGTTCTCTGGTCTTTTTGTGGCAACTGAATGTTTCCTCCTGGCTTCCATGGCATATGACCGGTATATGGCCATCTGTAAGCCTTTGTTGTATACACTTGTTATGTCCCAGAGTGTCTGCGTGCAGCTGGTGGTAGGGCCTTATGCCATGGCTCTTATAAGCACAATGACTCATACAATCCTCACTTTCCGCTTACCCTTCTGTGGTCCAAATATCATCAATCACTTCTTCTGTGACATTTCTCCACTGCTTTCCCTAGCATGTGCACACACATGGATCAATAAGTTAGTGCTGTTCATCATGGCTGGAGCTGTAGTTGTACTCAGTGGTCTGATCATCATGGTCTCCTATGTTTGCATCCTGGCTGCCATCTTGAAGATCCAGACTGCTGATGGGAAGCAGAAAGCTTTCTCCACTTGCTCTTCTCACCTGGCAGTTGTCTCCATCCTGTATGGGACTCTTTTCTTTATCTATGTTCGTCCTGGCTCAACTTCCTCCCTGGATATCAATAAAGTGATTTCTCTATTTTATACTGTGGTAATCCCCATGTTGAACCCCCTCATCTATAGCCTGAGGAACAAGGAGGTGAAAAATGCATTCAGGAGGCAGTTTGAAAGGAAAAATTCTCTAATGGTTTTGGTAAAATAGAATTCTGTTGTGTTGCACCATAGATGTTGGTACAGGCTGTATAGGAAAATCATCACTGAAGTGGAAAATCAGAAACTGCATGTGAGTCCATGCTCTGCCAGCTCATAGATGATTTGAAAAATAGAGTAGTTCTTAAATATTTTTCTGCCCCGTCTTGTTGTCTGTGACATGATGAGACTTTCAAAATAATATAGAAATGGATTGAGGGGCGCCTGGGTGGCACAGCGGTTAGGCGTCTGCCTTTGGCTCAGGGCGTGATCCCGGCGTTATGGGATCGAGCCCCACATCAGGCTCCTCTGCTGTGAGCCTGCTTCTTCCTCTCCCACTCCCCCTGCTTGTGTTCCCTCTCTTGCTGGCTGTCTCTATCTCTGTCAAATAAATAAATAAAATCTTTAAAAAAAAAAAAAGAAATGGATTGAGAACATAAATGTGAAAATATCGTGGAAGAACNCCCTCTCTTGCTGGCTGTCTCTATCTCTGTCAAATAAATAAATAAAATCTTTAAAAAAAAAAAAAAGAAATGGATTGAGAACATAAATGTGAAAATATCGTGGAAGAACACTTAGGTGAGTATTTGTACAATCATGTATGCTTGAATGTTATTTAATCCAGACAAGAAAACCAAAAGTTGTAATCAAAAGTTCAGGGTACACAAACAATATTACAGGGGAAAAAATAAAACAACAGAAAATGTTTGTGCACATGTTCCAAACGATGAGGTGGTAGCCCTGAGAATGAAAGAACAGCCTAAAATTCAATGAAAAATAAAAGAGATAAATGGGCAAATGAATGAACAAGCAATTCACAGAAATGGGGATCCATATGACAAGATTGTATGGGAAAAAGTTCACTATCATCACTGGTCAAGGAAACGAAAGGAAATTAAAATGCTAATGCAATGCCTTTCAATGTCGATGGAATATTGATAGTTTCCCATGACGGTGAAGTTCCTATATGGCCATGTCCACTCTTACTTCCTGCTAATAGTGTGATTACTTCATTTTCACAAAGAATCTGGTAGTTTCCATATAAGATGATAAATGTAGATGGCGTCTGACCTAGAAATCCCCTCTTTAGAAATCTAGTTGACAGAAATATAAATGCCAATGAATAAGATTACACATATTTCAGCATTTTGTGTGGAAAGTAAAATAAAAGAAATAGAGTGTATTTCCATCATTATAAGAAAAGTCAGTTTTGTGGGCGTGCATGTGAAATGTACAGCGAATGAAAAGACTAGATTAGGTAATTACGGATTGACCTGGAGATTATATGCAGTCACTGTTAGGTGAAAAAAAAATCAAGCTGAAGATCAAAGTGTAGCTCTGATCATTAAGAACAAGTGCCAACGCTATATAATAAAATGTGCATGCACATGCAGGTGCAAGTGAGCAGAGGGAGGACCTTATGAAGGATGCACAGCAAGCTTTTGACGTTGATTACTTCAACAGGAGTGACATTGGAGGTGGGAAAGGAGGGGTTTCCTTCATGCACATTTGAATTGTTGCTTAATCGCGCCCCTTGCATTTACTTGGGCTCCGTTTACACGAGCTCATTTCCATCTTATGATCTTTGCTTTGCCCATGTTACTTTATTTATTGGTGGATCTGATGGGACCCAGTGCATGAGGCCTGGATAGTACTCACCTGGTGCTTCTTGTGCAAGAGTTCCTTCTTTATTAGGGCCCACAAATGGACTAGGAGCTCTTTCTCAGAAGCCGGAACATGCTTTGTTGCAGATGGTATAGAGTGGTTCCCGCAGCTCAGGACCTGCTTTATCTCCCCACTGAGGCTGGTAATACGCTCCATGTTGCTTTTCTCCCGCGACCACAGCTTTCCTTACAGATCCTGCTGTATCACGTGGCGCACGTGGCAGGGCTGCCTGTACTGTACCTGGACTTGCTGCTGAGGCTCTCCTGTTCTGCATCCCACCTAATGCCTGTGGCCTTCTGTGCCATATGGTCTCTGGGCTGGAGAACCATTCCTAGGTGTGGAATATGTGGCCTCCAAAACCCAGAGAGGCCTACTAGGACTCTCTGATTCTCTTTTCATGATTTTTTACTTTGGATGGGGTTTTGCAGCATGCCCCAGACTGCTGGAGCTGTAAAAACTCACCCAGTATTTTGAGTTTCTGAGTCTTGATAGGTATTTGTGTGTTTGTGTTGTGTCTCTCACTCTCTGGAGCACAGGTGTTTTACCAAGGTGTCCAATGTTCCAGCAACTGCTTGTGTAACCTGCTCTATCAGTATGACTTTATCAGTGTAGTACACATTATACTTCGTATCCACTAAGTGCAGTGGGTAGGAGGCCAAATATCTTAGGGGGCTACATACCTGCAGATTATACTGGGGAGGCAAGAGTGTTAACATAACCTGGAGGAAAAATTGGAAATGAGTATCGTTGTTCATCTCACATGAATGCAAACTGTTCTGATCCTCCGTTCTAATCAGAATAGAAAAGAATACATTTCCCAAATCATTCACTGCATACCACGTCTGGGAGACCTTGTAAATGATCCCATGTAAAGTATGGAGCTGCTGCTGGGCTACTACCTGGTTGAGCTTTAAGCAGTCCACAGCCATTCTCTAAGAGCCGTTTGATTTCTGGATGGGCCAGACTGCTGGATTAAATGGAGAGAGAATATGATTTCTTCTGCTACATCCTTTATGTCTTCGGTGGTGGCATTAATTTCTGTATTCAAATGTTCTGGAATTCTATCATTCTCCTTGACTTTAGGAAGCCTAGAGGCATAACAATATCTCATACCACTTGCTTCCCACCAGCTAGAGTCTCTCTTTAAAAAAAAAATTTAAAGATTTTATTTATTTATTTGAGAGAGAGAGAGGAGAGAGAGCATGAGTGGGGGGAGGGGTAGAGGGGAACGAAGAGAGAGAGAATCTCAAGTAACCTCCACGATGAGCACAGAGCCCCACATGGGGCTTGATCTCACGACCCTGAGATCATGAGCTGAGCTGAAATCAAGAATGGGATGCTTAACCGACTGAGCCACCCAGGTGTCCCTGGAGTCCCTCTTACTAGTGCTTTTCTTCGTTGCTTCAGTGGAAGAAGTGTCCTCTCAGGGAACACAGTCACCTGATACCTTCTTTGATGGATATCTGGTAGCATCATCATCATACATATTTACTTATAAATCCTTTCAAGCATCCTCGCACCTCTGAGTTTTGGGCCCCTTCTTCAACACTCTCACCTGACAATACTGGTGTTTCTACCTCACTTACTGTAGGCTGTCAGTTTTTCCAAGGTTCATGGAGTCATCCCAATGGTGCATTAGGATCCGCTTCTGGTGTCTTGCCTACAACGTAATTTTTGAGTCGTTGGAGTTCTAGATCAGTAAATTCTTCCTTATTCAGCTTTATATGCCTTCCATCCTAAGCACGTTACCTTCAAGATGTATACTGCACATTTTCCAGTTCTGGCTGATACTGATTAGCCTTAGTTATCAGACTATACCATTCTGAGCCTTGTTCCTGGTTTAGGTCTAAAAGCTAAGAGGGGAGGTGAGATAAGATCTTGAGAAAAGCACTTCTTATCTTGTGCTGTGTCTCACTCAGGTGAGGCCTCTTTAAGTTTTCCGGCAAAGAAAGGCTGGTCTCTTCCAGCAAGGGGGAGAGGGCCCCTTCTGTAGGGTCAGAAGCTTTAGGGGGAACTGCAATATCTCAAACACATTCACACAGATGTCCTAATCTCAATTCTCAGTGTCCAACTCCTTCCTTATCAGAGTCCTGACTTTTGTACAGGAAACTTGCAGAGGTTGTGAATTCAGCTTCCTTCTTATTCTGTTTCCTACTGTAAGGTTGTTGGGCTGAGTTTATATGATGTTTGGTCTCTAACTGTAGGAGATGAGGACCTTTTTAAAATGCTGCCTGTCTGACTTTGACATCATATCATGAATTGGAAATTGTCTGGCCTGAGTCTGTTATTTTCATCTCTTAGCGTGTTAGTGACATTTAGTAACAACTAATTCCATAGTCCAATAGTTACCCTTGCTCCCCATATGTCTCACAACCTGGAGATAATTACAAAGCTGATGTGTATTTTTCACCTGTACTCCATCCCAATTCACTGCTTGTGAGTCTTAGTAATTGCAATGCTTCGGCATGTTAGCAGTTATGACCCAGCATTGGACTCTAGCTGCCATCTGTCCAGTGAGCATTCCAATTCCAGACTTCCATCCAAGGATCTGCTTAATTCATTCATCCATCAAGTTAGTTAGGTCAGCCTGTATTCAAAGACATGGAAAAAAAACCACCACCCTCAATCATACAACGGAGGAATAGCACACATTTACAAGGAGGTAATTAATTATGGTCATGTAAGAGGTAACCTAACAAAAGTTGTTGGAATCACAAAAACTAAACAAAATTTAGTACCTATATGATAAACAAAAAAAAACCCTTATTGTTTAATATGGTGCAAGTGTCTGAATTAACTCAGTTCACTTACATATGTGGTTTAATGAAATTATAATACAAAGAGATAAGGAAAACAATTCCCAATAAAATTTTGGACAATTATATTACAAAAAGATAACCTTTAGAAACTGCTTGCCTAGGAAATTTTACTTCTCACTTACCTCTTGGAAGCCAAGACAGGACTTCAATAAGAACAGACTCTGCTTCTCTAAAACTTGAACCTAGTATACAGTTTTCTAAAGACTCTAACAGACCAAAGGTCAATTCCCTTAAGAAAATACAACATTTGTTATATATATATATATACACACACACACACACACACAGAATGGAATGAGTAATGGAATATTAGCCATAAATAATGAAATCTTGCCCTTTGCAACAAGACCGATGATTTAGAGTGTATTATGCTAAGTGAAACAAGTCAGTCAGAGAAGACAAGTACCATATGATTTCACTTCTATGTGGAATTTAAGAAACAAAATAAATGAACAAAGAAAATGAGAGGCAAACAAAAAACCAGATTCTTAAATACAGATAACACACTGGTGGTTATCTGAGGGACAGTGCGTGGGGGCGGTGGTGGGTGAAATAGGTGATGGGGATAAAGGGAACATTTATCATGGTGACAATTGAGTAATGTATAAAATTGTTGAATCATTATGATGTATACCTGAAACTAATATAACAATGGATGTTAATTATACTTGCATTGAAAAAAAGAGAGTTAATAATAATACATAATATGAACTAAAATGTGGGTTAAAAAGTCATCATTATGAAAAAGTAACTAGACAGAATAAAAAACTGAAAGAAAATTGGCTCAAATGTTATTAAGGCTTGTCTTGATGGTAATACTCTGCAAAACCTTTTTCTCGTCTTTCTTTTTTGTTTTCTAAATTTTATAAGACAAAGACATTTTCAAGTGAAAAAAAATCAAGTACAGCATAGGGAACATAGTCAATAATGTATGGTGATGGGGCGCCTGGGTTGGTTAAGCAGCCAACTCTTGATTTTGGCTCAGGTCGTGATCTCAGGGTGGTGAGATGGAGCCCCGCATCAGGTTCAGTGGGGACTCTGCTTGAGATTCTCTCTCTTCCTCTGCCTCTGCCCCTCCCCCTGCTTGTGTGCTCTCTTTCTCTCTAAAATAAACAAATCTTTAAAAAAATAATGTATGGTGACAGATGGTGACTACAGTTAGCATGGTGAGCATTGAGTAATGTATAGATGGTTGTACACCTGAAACTAATATAACATGGTATGTCAGTCATACTTCAATAATAAATAAAAATAAGATAATTTAAAAATTAAAAACAATAAACTAAAAAAGAATCTGGATCTCAAGTGGTGTGGGTTAAGAATAAAATTCATAGGCAACTTTCTTTAGAAATGAATTAATGACCACTGAGTCCTTACCTGCCAAGTCTGATTTCCTGGGCAGAGAACAGGACTCTGCCCAGCTGCTTTGCCGCAGCTCCTCTGAACAACTCAAGGCAAAGTTGGCTTCTTGGTGGTTTGAAGTTTCACACAGTTTCCCTGAGCACTTTAAAAATAAATCCGCTCTCTGAATATAAGCATTTTTCAAAGATGTGGAAGGTCTTTAACACCACAAAGTTTAGTGTTGACCAAGGAAAGAGGCAAAGCTTAAATAAAACTTTTGTTTTTGTATTTTTGTTTTATATTTATTTGGGGTCTCAGAATTGCAATTCAGGAAGCACAGCTTTGGGTAACCACCCAAACTGTGTCCTCTCAGGGAACAGAAGTCAAGGGATTTTACTTATTTATTTATTTTTTAAGATTTTATTTATTTATCTGAGAGAGAGAGAGATTGAGAGAACAAGTGGGGGGAGGTGCAGAGGGAGAACCAGACTCCCCGCATAGCAGGGAGCCTGACATGGGACTCGATCCCAGGACTCTGGGATCATGACTTGAGCCGAACGAAGGCAGACACTTAACTGACTGAGCCACCCAGGCACCCAAAAGTCAAGGGATTTTGAAGGCAAAAGGGAATGCTTGCATATGTTGTTTACAAAGAATTTTAATTGGTGATGGTGCTAGAAAACTAATCTTCACTGAGCGTAATTGGTTGCTAAGGCTAACACTAAGCAGTGTCCTACTGTAGCAAGTTACAGGTATTTGGGCTGAGTCTTGGAATATTTGTGATTTGACCCCGTTCAAAGGTTGGTTTCACTGATAAGGGTGCACAGAGGGCCCGCCTCCTTAATGGCCTCCTGGTTCCATTTAAAAACCCCTGGACACAAGCAACTTCATTTCATTTCACATTTCACAGTGTCAAGTGGTAAGACTGCAAATTTTTAGACCTTCCCTTTTACCGTGAGAAAAAGAAAGAAATGCTTTTATTAGTTCTATCCTAATGTCAGAGGCTTATATGGCAGGAGAAAACCTGGTTTGTTTCTAGAGGTTTGACATTGAAATCTCTCACAAGAAATCTGCAAAATTCCCTCTCAAAAATGTCTGCAAACAATTTGGAGATGTGTATCAGTAAAGAGACAATGGCCTGAAATTTGCAAGGCTGTGCGTAACACCAATGAAAACAGTAATTTAAAATCTTCAAAGTAACTTGCTGTTTGCATTTCAATTTACTGCTGGCAATGTTGCCTTTCTGTCAGGTTGTCTTCAAAAAGTTTTCTGTTCCATTGTGATTGTTTCAAGTTGCTACCCAATTATTTGCTGTTTACCTTCCTAGGCTTCGTTATTGTCCTCCCCCTCCTCCTCATCCATTGAAATAAGGCTACGGCTGTTTTATTTAGTGGCTGCATCAGTATTAACTACCAGTTATAGAAGATCTGCTATGAAGCCTGCCAAATGATCTGCCTATATATTTTACATTTACAACTATTCTGTAAGGTAAGTACTACACTGAGAGAAACAAAAAACAGGGGCGCCTGGGTTTCTCGGTTGGTTAAGCATCTGACTCTTGCTGATTTCAGTTCAGGTCATGATCTCAGAGTTCTGGACTCCAGCCCCACATCTGTCAGGCTCTGCACTCAGCAGGGAGTCTGCTTTAGATTCTCTTTTTCTCTCTTCCTCTGCCCCTCCTTCCTGCTCGCTCTAAAAAAAAAAAAAAGAAAGAAAAAGAAAAAAGAAACAAAAAAAACAACCCAAAGTCATTAACTCAAGCATGTATTAAGAATGCTATAATAATGGGGGTAGCTTTGAGATGAGTGTTCTGCAGGGAGCAAGTAGCTGTAAGATTTCACAAGGCTGATTGGGGAGGCTCATTCCAAGTTTAGTTTTGTTCTGAGAAGTATTTACTGTTCACATTCTTGGAAAGTAGGGGGGAAATGAGTTATCTTAATCAAGGGACAGGATGTAGAACAGGAAGATGGAATCTCAGAGTAACAGCTATTGGCTGCTTAAGTGCATTTAGGGATAAGGGGTGGGGAGGAACATTTGGAAGCTAAGAATTTTGGAGGATAGCTAAGATTTAGTATTTTGATTTTCTAGGATGGTTGCAATCATCTCTTGAGTTAGTAGTTACACAGAGGCATTTAAACTCTAAGCAGTGTGAGATATGGGACTACAGTGGTAAGGAACACTTGAAGTAATATCATTAATAGACCCTGAAATGTCTCCTTTGTGCCCCCTTGTCTTTCCTAATCCTAACCAGGAAAGAAAGTCCAGTGGATTGAATGCAGTTGTTTAAAATGCAAATGTTCAGATGATCTTTCTGCATTGGTTCTTACCTTTGTAAGCTTGGCTCATGGAACATGTGCTAGAAATAGAGAAATAGTCTCAGTAGGTTTGTGGCGCTCAGTTGGTTAAACGTCTGGCTTGTGATTTCCGCTCAGGTCATTATCTCAGGGTTGTGGGATGGAGTCCCGATTTGGGCTCGATGCTCAGCAGGGAGTCCACTTGTGATTCTCTCTCCCTCTTCCCCTCCCCCCCCAACTCTCTCTTTCAAATAAATAAATCTTAAAAAAAAAAATTCTCAATAATGTTAAGCAAAATTGCCCTACCAATGCTGATCTAAGATTTTAGTCAATCTTCCTTTATCATTTTGTAACCAGCAATAAAACATAGAAAAGTATGGAACCCTCTGTTGAGTGATAACATGTGATTAATACAGATTTAGTCAGTGATTACCCTCCAAGTAATCACATATAATAAACAGGGAGGACATTGACTAATCACCAAGGCCTTTGATGTCATAATAAAACATACACACACAGCAGCCACTAATTGTCTCCTTTTGAGATGTAATTACTATTTAGAAATAAAGCCTGTAGACAGTTATTGTTACAGTTTGTGTACTTGAGACTGAGTTTCTTTTAACCTAAGATGTATCCAATCTTTGAAACATATTTATATTACTCTATCTTACTTTCGCATAATTCAACTTTGAGGACTGTATTTTTCTGATAGTCTTTTCGTTTTTTTTTTTTTCCATCAGTCTGGTAAAGACGGAAATCTTAAGTAATCAAAGACTTGATAAAGGCAACATGAAGCACTGGGAATTATTTTGATAAAACACAGAATTTTTGTTTTCTGGGCAGATTACTTAGAAGAGAAAGAAAAGCTTTCCACAATCTTATCAAGAATAGACCCATAGTCCAAGAAAATCTCATGCTTTTAGCAGATGAAGGAAAATTACGTTTAAGTGTTATATAAGCACACCTTGTCTGCCAGCCCGGACGTTAGCAGAGGGGTGGATCCCAGAACATTCTTCTCTAACCTGAGCTCTGCTAACTCTCTCATGCACATGTCAGTCTCTAGTTGGGCATCAGTGACCGGGCAAGCTGCCCACAGTAGAGGCCAGCCCACCTGTAGCCAATTTTTTTCCCCCTGCTTTGCTGCAGTTCCTCAAATAAGTGCATTAAAGCAGCTGGCACTGGGGACATCTCTGTACTCATATGGCAGTCCACAAGCCTCTGGCATACATGCCACCCTTCCCCACATAGAGGTCATGGGCCAACGCAGGATTTCCCTCCTGATGCCTCTTTCCCAAGACTCCATTCTCAGGTGTCCTAGCTGGCTCACCAACTGTTGGTTCGAACACTTGGGAATTTCCTGGGTAAAACCTAGAACTAGTCCCTTTACACAGAAGGCAGGGAGAGACTTAAGAAAGAGGCAGGCGACTTCAGGTGGCAGGTGGCAAGTTTAATAAGCTAGAGAACTGCCATTCGAGGCTTGTCTTGGGCAACAGATGCCCACACCTGCCCACCAGAATCTTGCACCTTTATATAGAGGCCATAACTGGGTTTAGTCACCAACATCATCCAGATGGTCTCAACAACACGTTACCCCCTTGAGGCTGTATCCTTGAAAGTGGATCCCTCCCACTGTGGGCAGTGTGGGCAGTGTGTACATTCCAAGGACAGAGGATAGGGACTCCGAGCCTCTGATTGCCCAGGTCCAGCAGGAGGGTCAATGGATGGTTGCATCCTCCTGAGGACCACCTCTACTCAGCCAGCTAACTGGCTATCGCCTTAAGCAATTTTATCTTATTTTCTTTTTGAATGTTTACATTCTCCAGAGGGAAAATTTCTTATAAATGTCCAAGAGAAGCATTTTCCTATAATAGATTTTGCTTTATCATATTTTTTCATATCATATTATTTCCTCCTCTTGAAGTTTAATAAAGTGTCATTTGTTTATCTTTTTTGTTGTTGTTATTGTCAGTTTCCTTACTAGTTTTGGGTGATTTCAAGTAGAAGAAAAGGGCAAACTGCCTTTGTTTTGCTTTCTTTAATTGAAGTGTATGATGTGACTTAAATTGCTACATTTAAAACATTATGGATTGTGAAATATATTTGTTTTATTTTCCACTTCACTCAAAAAATACTTACAGAATTTGTCTTCTTTGCAACTTTCCAAGATAGGTACTCAAAGGGGGAGAAGAAAGCATTGCTTTTTCAGGAATCTGTTGGAGAGAAGATGTTGTTTTGGAAAAAAGACTTGGCACAAATGCTAATGATATCACTTTAATTTTGTCCCTCAGGTGTAAACTCCTGAAGGTGTAGTTCTTCAGACACCTGGCTTTAACATATTTAAAACTATCAGAAACATGAGCCCCTTATTTTGTGCTGGATGTGAGTCAGACTGTAGGACAAGGAGCACTTCTTTGCTCTCAGGCTTATCTGCATGGAGATTTATCTTCTTTACCAAGTGCTTACGATGTCATGTCTGCTGCAGAAGGTTACTACCAAGAAGGAAATTAAATTTTCCAAACTGACTTTTCAATGAAGACCAGAAAACTCTAGGTTTTGCTGTTCATCTTGAAGCAGTTAATAGGGAAACAAAGGACTCCCTTAAAGAAGTGAGTATCCCACTCAGTGATTAAAAAGAAATTTTCAAATACAGTGGAAAGACTTTATTTTTTTATTTTTATTTTTTTAATAATAACATTTTTTTATTATATTATGTTAGTCACCATACAGTACATCCCTAGTTTTTGATGTAAAGTTCCATGATTCATTACTTGCGTATAACACCCAGTGCACCGTGCAATAAGTGCCCTCCTTACTACCCATCACCAGGCTATCCCATTTTAGAATGAATCTAACTCTTGGGACTACCCATCACCAGCCTATCCCATTTTAGAATGAACCTAACTCTTGAGCACAAAAACTCACCAGCCCAAGTACACCAAAGAGAGTGGTCTTTGGTTTAGCCCAGATCTTTAGAACACTAAATAACTCATTTTTTTGGATCTTTTAAACCCGATCTTGTTCTTTATTTTTGATACTCTAATGTCCAGGAAGAATTCTAGGGTCATAGAATTCTAGAAATGGAAAAGTCATAGCGACTTCCCCCCTTAATTATAGGAAAGGCAGGGTGTCTTATTCATGTTTGCATGCTGAACAGTGGTAGGGGTGGTAACGCATTCCCTCAACGAACACACTCACTGGGTATGTCCACAAACATCCATGAGCACTGCCTGCCAGTTCCAACATAGATTTTGAATTCTTTCAGACATGAAACTAAAACAGTGTTTTTCCCAACCACTTCAGCTCACAGTGAACATAGAAGTTTTTCCTGAAATCCTGTGGCATATGTAGTCGTGGACCAACCAAATATTAGTTTGAAATGTAGGTTTTCTTTTTATGCCTAGGTCTTATTTCCCCCAGTGGGTGTAAATTCCTAAAAATAATTGATATTAGTGGCTGAAAATTGCCCTGTGGAAAATGCATGCCATAGATATTTTCTTGAATAAAAATAATAAACTCAAGAGGTGTAAATAGTGTGTTAACTATTATTTTGTCACTGTGGCATTTCAAGGACCACATCCTAATCAATCTATCTTCAAAGGGTGGAATGTTTTTGTTTGTTTTTAGAGGGAATTATTTGAGTTGATAATAAACATATGAACCTAGAATCTTTCTATGGATACGCCCACACCTTGTACTTCTTACTCTAATTTTAAACAGCTTGTTGTATTCTTCCTCAGTTGATGGATCAGAAAAATATTTGCCTGAAAATTTTGTCTAAATAAAAATGTCAAGCATTTTGCACATTTTGTTAATAAAGTAGAAATTGCCTGTCAGGATTTATGCCTTAAATGGGTTTATAAACATTACAGGGAATTAGGGGAAATGATTTTATTTTGGTGAACAAAATATATTCATATATTCATAGGAATTACTGATAGAAATTACCACTCAAGATGAAGTCAGTTGAGCTTCCAGTGGATACTTATTTTTCTATATGATTTCCATTGAAAGTTGTTATGCAATATTCAATAGATTAATTAATCTCGAAGGAAGGGCATCTTAATGCCTCCCAAACCATTATATTTTTTCATTTGAATTATATGGTTGGTGAAATTTTCTTCACTTCATTTAACCCCCAACTTGAATTCTCTATTCTTATCTCTTTGTGCCATTTCTGTGTTCATTATGGTCAAAAAATAAATATATCCAATCTCCCATTTTCAGGGCAGTCCTTTATAAACACAAATAGGATTTTTATGTGTTACGGTAGAATCCACCCCATTCTAAATAACCAGACTGACATTTGTTTACATTTCTCTTTGTAAGCCTTTTATAAGGGGAAGAGATTAACATACACAGATATGGATGCTGTCTCCATAACATCTGACTGGTACTATCCACTCCAACAAAGCAGGAACTGAAAGGTCTTTATTGCTGTTCTGTTTACCCCATGCCACTGTCATTTATCAGGATCTGAATTTTTCATCATTTCTTACAGTATCACTAGTTACTGTGTTCCTAGGTAGGCATTACTATTCTATCATGTGACAAAGATGAAATACAGAAACTGAATTTAATTTCAAATACAATTTTAGACCCCGAGGGAGTTTTAGATTTTATAGGCTGCTCTTTTGATGGCCGAAAGTGCTGAATCCAAAAAGATCAAGCATGAATTGCTCAAGTTTACACGGGGATCACAAATGACAGGAACTAGTCCTTGGGAATACTGTTGACCAGTCCAACACTGTTTCCATAACTGCCTTCTTTACAGATTAAAAAAAAACAACAACAAAAAACACTTGTAATAAGTTTAAGAGGCTGTTTTGTATATGCCAACTGATATTTTAAAAATAAAATATATTTTTAAATTTCTTACATAAGTTACAACTGATCAATGGAAGATAAGAATCAGACACAAGTGACTGAATTTCTTTTCTTGGGCCTCACAGATCATGTCCACCAGCAGATTGTCCTCTTTGTCATGCTTCTGTCTGTCTATCTTGTCACCCTCGGGGGTAACACAGGGATGATCGTTCTTATATGGACCGATCCAAGACTCCACACCTCCATGTACTTTTTTCTCAGCCACTTGTCCTTTGTAGATATTTGTTCCTCTTCTTCCATTGCCCCCAAGATGCTGTGTGATATCTTCGCAGAGAAAAAAGACATCTCTTTCACGGGTTGTGCCGCACAGATGTGGTTCTTTGGTCTTTTTGTGGCAACTGAATGTTTCCTCCTGGCTTCCATGGCATATGACCGGTATATGGCCATCTGTAAGCCTTTATTGTATACACTTGTTATGTCCCAGAGTGTCTGCGTGCAGCTGGTGGTAGGGCCTTATGCCATGGCTCTTATAAGCACAATGACTCATACAATCCTCACTTTCCGCTTACCCTTCTGTGGTCCAAATATCATCAATCACTTCTTCTGTGACATTTCTCCACTGTTTTCCCTAGCATGTGCAGACACATGGATCAATAAGTTAGTGCTGTTCATCATGGCTGGAATAATTGGCATGCTCAGTGGTCTGATCATCATGGTCTCCTATGTTTGCATCCTGGCTGCCATCTTGAAGATCCAGACTGCTGATGGGAAGCAGAAAGCTTTCTCCACTTGCTCTTCTCACCTGGCAGTTGTCTCCATTCAATAAAGTGATTTCTCTATTTTATACTGTGGTAATCCCCATGTTGAACCCCCTCATCTATAGCCTGAGGAACAAGGAGGTGAAAAATGCATTCTCTAATGGTTTTGGTAAAATAGAATTCTGTTGTGTTGTACCATAGATGTTGGTTCGTAATATGTGGTAAAAAGAACACTGGGCTGAGAATGAGAAGTTCTCTTTAATTCCTGGGGAATTACCAGGTTACTTATAGACAGTCAATATATTTTTTTTCTTCAGTCTTCTTCACTGCTAAATGATGGGGAATACAAAATAATTTACAGATATATTAAAGGTATAAATGTAACATATGCCAGAAGAAGATCCAGAACATTTATATATTCTCATATGTGAGATGACATTTATTCCAGACTAGAAAAGCAAATATTATAAGGGAAAGATGTTATAAGGGAAAGAAAGAGTTCATTAATAAAGGTTTCATAGATCTTGTTAAAAGTTGAACAATGGAAAGTGAGAGAACACTTGCAAAATGGGCGACTCACAAGGAGTTAAGGTCCCAGTAGGAAAGTTCTGAACATACATGTACGTATATATGACACACAGAGAAATGGACCAATGGATGGATGGTTGAGCAATTGGCACAACTGGACATGCAAATGGCCAAAAATATAAATACATAAAAAATGGCTCAACTTCACAACTTTTCAAGTACATGAAATCAAAATGGCAATGCAATGCTTCTTTTCATTGGTCAGATTAGCAAACATTAAAATGATTATGTGCAATGCTGGTAAGGTTACCACTGGATCTAGACAGCAATTTTACACATAACCATGATAGCTAAGTGTAGAATAGATATATTTTCGGAAAGTAATTTTGATGATTCCTATTAAAAATTCTCATAATCTTTGACCTAGCTATCTTACATTTGGAAATCTGTGCTACAGAAATATAAATACCAGACACAAATGATGCAGCATCATTTGTAGGGGGGATAAAAGGAAACTACTTTAATTTGTATCATTAGGAGAAACATGCATTCTTTCTTTGAAGGGTTGCACAGTTAATTATAAAAAGAAGAAATTAGATATTCGTGCTTTAGTTTGGAGGAAACTCTCTGATACAATCATTGATAGATGGAAAAAAAATTAAGTCAAAATTTAATCTGTAGAACTGATCACAGTTTGTGTTGGTTTGCAACTTTCTTGGGAGCTTCTAGTGAAATCAGTAAGTGGGGCCCATCACAAAGGGCAGAGAGAGACCAAAGAAAGATTCAGGCCCCTTCAGAATGGTAGGTGGCAGGTTTAACAGGCAAGGGGACTTACATAAGAGGTTGTCCTGAGTGCTGCAGCAAGAATGTATCTCTGTTACCACCTGCCAGATCTTCAAAGTTTGTATAGAGGCCTTACTGGGGCTCAATCACATACAGAGAGTCCCAAGAACACATCACTGTCTCAAGGCTATGTGCTTGAGGCAGCTCTTAGGAGCAGAGAATGCACATTCCAAGGATAGGAGAGGGGAGAGAAGCCTCCGGTTGCCAGGCTCCAGCTCACAGATCAGTCAGAGCTCAGGTCTTCTTGATGAGCTCCTCCAACACTTTGTAAAAAAAAAAAAATAAGTAAAAAAGGTGGGGGTAAAACTTATCTGACGAGTAAAATATGTTGGTATGCGCACATGTACCTGATCATGGAGAGAAGTGTGCAGTTCCTGGCCAAAGTGTTAATATTGGTCACTTCAGTAGAGCCACTTTGGAAGTAGCAAGGGGTGGGTGTTTCATGCTCATGTGAGTTGCTGGACTTGTTTTACAACAAATATTTAGTTTTGTAATTAAAATTTACTTTTGAAAAGCTGTAATCTGTATCAAAACTAAATGAATGAATGAATGAATGAATGAATGAATATATCTGTAAGTAAATAAATTTGGGCAAATGGACTCAATGCCTTCTGGTAAGGCTATGTCTCTATTCTAACATTCTCTGATTTCATGAAACACTTTTAAATACTGGTGAATGAAATCTTTGTCAAAAACTAGGTAAGATGGAGAGATTCTTAGAAACTCTATGCTTCAATCTCTTAGTTTTTCCCTCTAAAGATCAGTATTTTCTCCCACCCACCCCCAGAGTCCATAATTTTTATACAAGATGGTAAGTTTTCTCCTTATTAAAAACATCGAAATGATAAAAAATGCTAAATTCAAAACAACACAATGCTAATGATGAAGCTTGAAAACTAAACTAAATATTGTCTTAAATATATCCATATTAAACTACATTTTATATTTTTTGTAGCACGACATTTCATAGAAAGAATGGATGCTTCTGGTAGTGATATGGTTTCTTTCCTTTTATTCCCCCTAAAAATGATGTCCCAACATTTGTGTCCATATTTATATACCTGTAGCACAGATTTCCAAATGTAAGATACAGCTAGGTCAAAGATTATGAACTATTCATTTTGTTAATTGTCAGTTTTGTGAAATTGCGCAACACCATCCTACTAAGAATTGCTGAAACTTGGGCTTAGGTGTGCCAAAGGGAAATGTATTTTTATCTAGAAAGATTAACAGTTTCTTCCCAGTCAGACTTTGTCTTAAAATGACTGTATTCTGCATCTTCCTTATATAACGTCTCAAATCTCTCACCTATTGATATAGTCATTTCCTAGTATGAGAGCCGAAGTATTTTCTGTCATTTTAATGGCTTCCTAAACGTTTATCATGCACATTCTATTGAATGGGGATTGGGAGAAGAACAGCAGGAGGCAAGTGATAATTATAAATTTCTTGAATTTCTCTATGGTCCTTCTCCAAGAATATGCAAATATATTCGAGCCAACTGTCTTCCTCTAGCTCAAGTTATTGCTGTTTTGATATCCTAATGTATTCTGCCTAGAATTCTCTTCCTACCATATTCACAGGGATTAACTACTTGCTTTTCATACACCATTTAAGTATTACTGCCACTCAGACGCACTCTAAGGGAGTGATTGGAGACGGGGTCAATTAGAGCCCTTCTGTATTTTACTCTTATGGCATCATGTTCCTTTCCTTTAGACTTTAAAGGTGTAACGCAGTGCATCTTAAAATAGATTTTTGTTTTGTTTTTATTAGTAAGAAATGTTCCCAACTGATTCTTCCTACAGGGCAGTGACAGAAATTCACATGCAGGTGCATTTTTTGTTCGTTTGTTCACCCTGAAAGTCTTTGAGTGGTCCCCCCTATTTTGTAAAGAAAAGGTGAATAAGACCCAATAGAAGAGGGAAATTTTCTGTCACTAAGGCCCCAATCACTGAAATCTCCTGTTTTGTAATATTGGTTCCTGGCAGAAGGCCATTGATTTTCATAAGGCACGTGGTTTCTGAGAAGTCAGATGTAATTCTTATCTTTGTTCCTCTGTAGATGAGGTGTTTTTGCCTCTGCCTTCTTTCAAGAATTTTTCTTTATTTTTTATTTTCTTTACTTTGAAAATTACATGCCTAGGTATAGTTTTTGCTGGCATTTATTTTACTTGGCGTTCTCTTAGCTCCCTGGATCTGTGGTTTGGTGTCTAAGCTTAATTTGGGGAAAATAGTCATTATTTCAAATATTTATTTTTTTAAAAAGATTTATTTATTTGAGAGAGAAAGAGAGAGAGAGAGTTGGGGGGGAAGGAAGAGGGAGAGAATCTCCAGCAGACTCCCCACTGAGTGTGGAGCCCGATGCAGGGCTCAATCTCATTACCCTGATATCATGACCTGAGCCAAAATCAAGAGTCACTCAACTGACTGAGCCACCCAGACACCCCTCAAATATTTCTTCTATTCCTTTCTTTCTTCTTCTGATATTTCCATCATGTATATGTTACTCCTTTTGCAGTTGTTGCCCCACAGACCTTACTTGGATATTTGTCCCTCTTTCTTTCTTTCTTTCTTTCTTTCTTTCTTTCTTTCTTTCTTTCTTTCTTTCTTTCTTTCTTTTTCTTCTTTCTTTCATCTTTGTTCTCATTCCTTTTCAGTTTCTGAAGTTTCTATTGCCATATCCTCAGGCTCATTGATTCTCTCCTCAGCCATGTCCAGTGTACTGATGAACCCATCAAAGGCATTCTTCATTTTGATTACAGTGTTTTTGATCTCCAGGATTTTACTCATAGTTGATTTAAATTCCTGGTCTGATAATTCCTACATTTCTACCATGTCTGATTCTGATGCTAGTTCTGTCTCTTCAGATCATGTTTTTGCCTTCCTGTATCTGCCCTGTAATTTTTTCTTGAGAGCTAGACATGATGTTCCAGGCAACAGGGCTGCTATAAACAGGACTTTAGCAAGGTGGTGGCAAGGTGTGGAGGGAGAGGAGCATTTTCTAGTCCTCTGATTAGGTCTCAGGCTTTTGGTGGAGCTATGCCTCTAGACTGTGAACTTCCAAAGTGTTTCTCAATGTTTTTTCTCCCTTGTAAGTTGGGACAGGATGACAAGAGTGGACTGGAGTGGGTTATTTCCTTCCTCCAGGTGGAACGCTAGAGGAGGCTGAAGTTGGCCATTTCTCTTTCCCCAGATTCATCAGGCTCTGAGAGTAACCAGCTGGGGATTGTGTGATTAACTAGTTTCTCCTGAGGGCAGGCTTTGTTAAGAAGTACAGAGCCTCTGATGGATTTCAGAACACTTCCTCTTCCCCCTGATGGAAGCACAAGGGGATTTTTCTCTTACATTTACCTTGAGGACCTGGTTGAGCTCCTGGCGGTAAATCTCACTCTATTGTTCAATTCAGGTTTTCCTATCAAGGCATGGTTCCCATGGCAGTTTTCTCTTGTGAGCAAACTGTGACTCTCTGCTTTCACCTGTCCATCTCTCCAATCTTGGGGGCAGTGGTTTGACCTGTGCCCTCCCCTCTCTTACAGATTCAAGCAGAGTTATTGATTTTTCAGTATCTCTAGCTTTTTACTTATTAGGACAGATTGGTGACTTCCAAGATCCTTATCTGCAGAACTAGGAACCTGAAGTCCCTTCATGGTTTTTGCAGTAATGTTGTCTCTGTCAGAGATCCACATTCCAATATGTTCCTGGGGAATGCCCCACCTTTCTGCCTTGGCTTGAAGCTCATTTTCTCTGCGATTTACCTTAACTTATTTAATACTGAATTTGTTACCATCACTACCCCAGCAGGAAACTTAGATTCCCTTTACTCTGAGCTAACCTTTTGTGTTATTCATCACACTTACCACCTTCCAACCAATAATACATTTAAATAGATTATTTTAAATTTATTATCATTTCAAGTTTTTATTTAAATTGTAGTCAGTTAACATATAGCATAATATTGGTTTCAGGAGTAGAATTAAGTGATTCACCACTTACATACAATACTCAGTGCTCATCACAACAAGTGCCCTCCTCAATACCCATCACCATTTAGCTCCCCCCCCACCTCCCCTCTGGTAACCATCAGTTTGTTCTCTTATTCTCTACAGTTAAAAGTTTCTAAGGATTTGCCTCAAATTCAAAATGGGTGAAAGATCTAAACATGAGACAGGAAACCATGAAAGTCCTAGAGAACACAGGGAGCAACCTTTTTGACATTGGCTGCAGTAATTTCTTACTAGACATTTTGCTGAAGGCGAGGGAAACAAAAGCAAAAATGAACTATTGGGACTTCATCAAGGTAAAAACACCATACACAAAGATAAACTCAAAATGGATGAAAGACCTAAATGTGAGATGGGAATCCACCAAATCCTAGAGAAGAACACAGGCAGCAACCTCTTCGACCTTGGCTGCAGCAACTTCTTGCTAGACCCGTCTCCAAGGGCAAGGGAAACAAAAGCAAAAATGAACTATTGGGACTTCATCAAAAGAAGCTTCTGCACAACAAAGGAAACAGTCAACAAAACAAAAAGGCAACCTATGAAATGGGAGAAGATATTTGCAAATGACATCAGATAAAGGGCTAGCATCAAAGATCTATAAAGAACTTATCAAACTCAACACCCCAAAAGCAAACAATCCAGTCAAGAAATGGGCAGAAGACGTACAAATGGCCAGCAGACACATGAAAAAATGCTCCACATCACTTGGTATCAGGGAAATAGAAATCAAAACCACAATGAAATACCACATCACACCAATCCGTATGGCTAAAATTAACAAGTCAGGAAACAACAAATGTTGGCGAGGATGTGGAGAAAGGGGAACTCTCTTACACTGTTGATGGGAATGCAAGCTGGTACAGCCACTCTGGAAAACAGTATGGAGGTTCCTCAAGAAGTTAAAAATAGAGCTACCCTATGACCCAGCGATTGCACTACTAGGTATTTACCCCAAAGATACAAATATAGTGATCCAAAGGGACACCTGCATCCCAAAGTTTATAGAAGCAATGTTCACAATAGCTAAACTGTGGAAAGAGCAGAGAAGTACATTGACAGATAAATGGATAAAGAAGATGTGGTATATAGACACAATGGAATATTACTCAGCCCCCAGAAAAGATGAATACTTACCATTTACACTGATGTGGATGGAACTGGAGGGTGTTATGCTGAGTGAAAAGAGTCAATCAGAGAAAGACAATTACCATATGGTTTCACTCATATGTGGAACATAAGAAACAGGGCAGAGAACTGTAGGGAAAGGAAGGGAAAACTGAATGGGAAGTTGTCAGAGAGAGAGAGAGAAAACCATGAGAGAGTCTTTTTTTTTTTTTTAAAGATTTTATTTATTTATTCAACAGAGATAGAGACAGCCAGCGAGAGAGGGAACACAAGCAGGGGGAGTGGGAGAGGAAGAAGCAGGCTCATAGTGGAGGAGCCTGACGTGGGCCTCGATCCCATAACGCTGGGATCACGCCCTGAGCCGAAGGCAGACGCTTAACCGCTGTGCCACCCAGGCGCCCCTGGCATGAGAGAGTCTTAACTACTGGAAACAAAAAGGGTTTCTGGAGGGGAGGTGGGTAGCAGATGGGGTACCTGGGTGATGGGCATTAAGGAGAGCACGTGATGTGATGAGCACTGGGTGTTATATGCAACTGATGAATTATTGAACTCTACATCTGAAACTAATGATGTACTATATGTTGGCTAGTTGAATTTAAATTAAAAAAAAAAAAACTTCTGCACAGTGAAAGAAACAGTGAACAAAACTAAAAGGCAATCTATGGAATGGGAGAAGATATTTGCAGATGACATATCTGATAAAGGGTTAGTATCCAACATCTATAAAGAACTTATCAAACTCAACACACAAAAAACAAGTAATTCAGTTAAGAAATGGGCAGAGAATATGAATAGACATTTTTCCAAAGAAGACATACAGATGGCAATCATATTACAATATATAAACCTACATATACAACCTACTACCCAGATATGCACTACTAGGTTTTCACCCAAAGAACACAAAAATACTGATTCAAAGGGACACATCCATGCTGATGTTCAGAGCATCATTATTGACAACAACCAAACTATGCAGAGAGCCCAAATGTCCATCGATTGATGAATGGATAAAGAAAATGTGGTACATAAACACACACACACACACACACACACGAATATTACTCAGCCATCAAAAAGAATGAAATCTTGCCATTTGTAATGAAGTGGATGGAGCTAAAGTGTATTATGCTAAGTCAGTCAGAGAAAGACAAATGCCATATGATTTCACTCACATGTGGAATTTAAGAAACACAGCAGATGAACATAGGGGAAGGGAAAATTAATTGATTTTTAAATGTATTATTTATTATCTTCCCTCATTAAAATGAAAGTTCCACATGTACATATTGTTTTATTAAACTGATACAAGTCAACCACTATTTGGACATAGTGTATGCTTGATATTCAATAGTCAGATGGTGTGGCTTTCAAGTACTAGAAAAAAGTCTTGAGTCATGTGTTGGTGGATAACCTCAGAATTATGTGGTCATCACACATTCTTATGCTATTCCTTGGCTGACTACGTGCATTCTTGATGTATCAGAGTCTGATACAAATGAGTGTTTGTTTCTCCATCTTCAATAATCAGAGGGTCTTAGATCACTTTAATTCCATTCAACCCACTCTTGATTTGAATGTTGATTGTTTTCATTTACATCAGTTTTCTATAAAAGACATTATTATCAGTTTCTATCAGTTAATATTTCTATAGTTATTCACATCTTAATTTTTCCATTGAAATACATGCCTCTCTGTATCCCTGAGATTCCATAAGAAGGAATTTTCTTTCTGAGTAAAGAACTGATTAGTATTATCTCTAGTTCAGCCTACATATAAAAAAATTCTCTTAGATTTTGCATGTTTGAATATGCCTTCATTTCACCTTCATGGATAGTTTCATCTGGGGTAGGATTCTAAGCTGGATGCTATTTTTTTCAGCACCTTAAAATTATTCCATTTGCTTCTAGTTAACTCAGATATTAGTCTTATTATTGGTCTCTAAAAAGTATCCTTTTTTCTTTGTAAACTCAATGCATTTAGGTTTTCTTTTTTCTTTGGTTCTTGGCAGTTTGAATATGATGTGCTTGGGTGCATTTTTTTCTTTTCTTTTTTTTTTTTATTTAAAGATTTTATTTATTTATTTGACAGAGATAGAGACAGCCAGCGAGAGAGGGAACACAAGCAGAGGGAATGGGAGAGGAAGAAGCAGGCTCATAGCAGAAGAGCCTGATGTGGGGCTCGATTCCATNACGCCGGGATCACGCCCTGAGCCGAAGGCAGACGCTTAACCGCTGTGCCACCCAGGCGCCCCTGGGTGCATTTTTTTCTTAAACAGTTGAATGTTGAACAACTTGGGGGGTTGGGGTACCAACACCCCACAGTAAAAAAAATCAGCGTATAATTTTTGACTCCTCAAAACTTAACTACTCAGCCTACCGTTGACCAGAAGCATTACTGATAACATAAACAATTGATACGTATTTTGTACGTTATATATATTATATACTGTAGTCTTATAATAACATTAGCTAGAGAAAAGAAAGTGTTATTAAGAAATCTTAAGGAAAAGAAAACACATTATAGTACTTTTTTCATACAGTATGGAAAAAGAAATCACATATCATTAGAACTGTGCAGTTCAAAACCATGTTGTTCAAGGGTCAACTGTAATAAGTTTTTTGAGATTTCAAGAGGAAGAGCTCATTCTTGTTTTAGGTTGTAGATTGTTTTATAAAACAGAAAAGCACCTATGTTTTAGTTGTTTGAAGTTTCAAAAATATCCTGTATTTTTGGGGTTGTGGACTGAATTGTATTTCCCCAAATTAATCCATCGAAGTCCTAAAGCCCAATGTGACTGTATTTGGAGATAGGGTCTTTTTTTTTTAAATTGTTCTTTTTATTATCATTTTTCTTTTTATTTGTTTTTTTATTTTTAATTTTTTTATAAAAATTTTTATTACGTTATGTTAGTCACCATACAGTACATCCCTGGTTTTTGATGTAAAGTTCCATGATTCATTACTTGCGCATTACACCCAGTGCTCCATGCAATACGTGCCCTCCTTAATACCCATCACCAGTCTATCCCGATCCCCCACCCCCTCCCCTCTAAAGCCCTCAGTTTGTTTTGTGCCTGGGAAACAAACTGGATATAGGGCCTTTAATGAGGTAATTTAGGTTAAATCAGGTCCTAACAATGTAGTAGTTAAGTTTTGGGGGAGTCAAAGATTATATGCAGATTTTTGGCTGCTCAGGGTGTTGTTGACTTTAACCCCAACAATGTTCAAATGTCAATTATATATGAAACTTAATATTGTGGTTGTGGAATTTTCCAGGTGCTCTGATTTCTGACTACATATGTGTTAGAGCATATATGGAATTTAGTCTGTAGAGCTCTGTTCTGGGGAATCACTTAATATGAATGATTTCAAGATCAAATGATTTAAAAAATGATTTAAAAAATACATGCAAACAATGAATCATGGAACACTACATCAAAAACTAATGATGTACTCTATGCTGATTAACATAACATAATAAAAAAATAGTATATTTATTTCACTGATAACCAGAAATATTTGACCCCTGAGAGTATGTTACTTGTATAAAAGTGTGCCTGCAAGTTATCTCTTAGCATCCTTTTCCCGATTGAGAAACTTTCCCAGTCTTCTGAATAAACCTCTTTTTTCATAATTAAAAAAAATATATTTATTTATTTTTTAAATAAATTTATTTTTTTAAAAAATTTCCATGATTGATTACTTGCATATAACACCCAGTGCACCATGCAATATGTGCCATCCTTAATACCCATCACCAGCCTATCCCATTCCCCCCCCCCCAAGCCCTCTGTTCGTTTCCCAGGGTCCATAGTCTCTCATGGTTCTTTCCCCCTTCTATTTACCCCCCCTTTCTTCTTCCCTTTCTTCTCCTACCGATCTTCCCACTTCTTATGTTCCATAAATGAGTAAACTTAAGCCAAGATATTTCCAAATTGTGTGTAGTTAGTATTTGTTACATATATGATCTTTCTGCATTTATGTCCAGTCTCCCAAAACAACCTGTACCAACTTTCAGGGGTCATTTTTGAATTGTAAGTTTCCGTCTCTTGGTGTCCAGTGCTTCTTGTTCAATAGAATGCTGCTTCATTTGTCAGAGACGATCCCAAGATGACAATATTTTTTTCCTTCAGAATCCTTCCTTAGGAGACATCCCATTGTGAGGTAACATTGGCTCAAACTCTAACATCTATGTCACTTTAATTTCTCCTCAATGGATGCAGACCCTTGAGGTTCAGGGTTCTTCAGGGATCAGGTGCCAAGTGACTCAAAACTCGAGAAAAATATGCACTTCATACTGTGCCTGAGGAGAGTCAGAGAAGGACAAGGAATTATTTCACCTGCTAGGAGACCTCGGTTAATCAAGACAAAGAAAACCCATCTTTTTCGTCAGAATATAATAAATATTCATAATACTTCAATAACACTACATTGGAGACGCTTTATTCTTTTTGCCTGAAGTCAGAAGTTGAAACATTTTAGTTACAATTTTGAAGTAATTAAAAGGGGGTGAACAAAGGATTTTACCAAAGAGGTAAGTTTTCTAATACTGGAAAAGCCAAATCCATGGAATGATATTACTATGATGATATGGTCTTTCATTCAATCTCTCCATTTTAATGAGAGTCTGGTGATGTACATGACTGGTATTCCACTGTTAGTGGGGTTTTTTTGACATATACTCTTTCAAAACTAATATTTCTGAATTCTATTCCATTTTTTTTCCTGCAATTAGACATGTCCATTCATGAGCAAATAAAAACATTATTTGCAATGGATCATGCTTCTGTTGGAAGCTTAGATTTGTGCAAGAAATATCATTAAGTGACATTCACCCGTTTGGCTAAAGCAAACACAATTCCTAGGAATCTTCCACAAATAATTTATTGGAGAGATAAATGTGTAGCCACTTTTGCCAACTACAGTCATATCATATACAGTCGTATCATAATGGCATTTAAATTTTATACTAAACATCATTAGATTTCATAGGACAATGACATTTTGTATTGTCTTTGTTACACAGGGGATTCGCTGGAAGGTCACATGTAGAGGAATGTAAGAGACTATCGCAGTGCTTAGAAGACTTAATGTGTGTGTGTATCATCTGGGAATCTTGTTAAAATGCATATGTTGATTAGGTTTAATTGGAGTGATGCTTCAGATTCTGCACTTCTGATAAGCTTTCAGGTAGTGCTGGTGCTACTGATTCATGGACCAGACATTGAATAGCGAGGCTGTAGACAGTTCAGATGACTGTTCCACAGTGTCCTCTACCCTGACTTGCGTGGGTCATTTGAAATGGTCTGTCTTCCCTATTCCTATTTTATGAGTCAGAAATATTGATCAGGAATTTATCAGAATTAGTATTTATTCATCATGACGTCTTGAATTGTGTTCTTAGGGAAAATGAGGAGTTGGAGAAAATATGGTTGAAATGATAATGATAATATTCTTTTCCCTCATTCATTTATTCAAGTACCTAATACCTTCCCCACTCTGATAAGCACGGGGGTTACAAACATTAGTAGAGAAGATGTGCTTTGCTCACATTGTTCTGTGTTGGGAAATAATGTACTACATTTGATAAATGCTCTATAAAGGGACATGATGTGCTCTAGAATTATGATGAGGGACAAACAAAAGGTGACTTGAGGTTCCAGACAAACATCGTGGAGGAGAGAAGAGAAGGAGCAGGGGATTAATTTTTAGTGAACCCTTTCTATCTACCAGGTGTTTTGCATGGTTTATTTTTTCCAGTCTTTCAAACAGCTCTGTGAGCTAAGTATTTTTCATTTCTTTTAAAATATACATTAATAACACAAAGCTATATATGTAGAGAAAAGCTGAGCCAGTGTTTAATTCTAGGTTCACTTGGATATAGTTTTGAACTGATTCCTGTTTATTAGGCTGTGTCTTGCATATGGTGGCATTTGAGCTGAGATTCCTTCTTTCCTTCATAGCACTTTTTGCTGCTTGATCAGATAACATGATTATACATGGTAGTGGGTCGAACAGTTCCTGTTGTAGTGGGTTGAATAGTTCTCCCAAATATTCACGTCCACCAGAACTTCAGAATGTAACCTCATTTGGAATAGGCTCTTTGCAGATATGGTTGAGGTCATGCTGAATGAGGGTAAGCCCTATACCCAATGACTGATGTTTTTATAAAAACAGGAGAGGACGTAGAGACACATAGATAGGAAATCATGGGAAGATGGAGTCAAAAAATGGTGTTAATCTGTCACAAACCAAGGAATGCTAGGAGGATGTAGAATGTGGAGGAGACAAGAAAGGATTCCTTCCTAGAGTCTTCAGAAGGAGTGCGGCCCTGCCAACACCTTTGTTTTCAGACTTCTGGCTTGTGATTATTTGTTGTGGCAACCTTAGAAAACTAATATACACATGCAATAATTATGCATTTCTGTGTTTGTTTATAATATTGTATCTAACTGGAAGGTAAGGCCCTCTTATTTCACAAATACTTGGTTTTTCACACAGATACGGTTACTGTATCCAAGGCCATGTCTGGAGTCCATGCCTGGATAGTCAAAAATATTTGTTGAATAAAGAAGTAAGTGAACAAATTTGTGAATTCCAGATTTTCGATACTTCTCCTTTTTCTCTTTAAAGGTCCATTTCTATGTATATCACATAGAGTGAAAAACATCAGTTTGAGTTTTTATTAGTATGTTGTTGGGACAAGGGCGTATAATAGTAATAGGTGTGGAGGAGAAGGGTTTTCTCATCTTAGTAATGTGAGTTACATTTTCAAGCAGAATGCACCCAGGATTTGAGCATTTTATTTATTTTTGCAAAGTTCCTGGAATGTAGGTTCAGAACTAGTTATTATTTTTCCATTCAACCAGAAGGAAATGGAAACTAGATGTTGTCTAAAAATCAGGAAACTAAAGAGTTGAAGGCAATTTTGGACCATCCATATAAATTAAATAAATAATTACAACCCACAGACATTAAGAATAAATTGCTCAAGGTCACACAGACAGCTAGCAAAATTGCCATACCCTCGAGCCCGGGAATTTGACTAATTCCATGAATGTTTGTTGTGCTTTTCATGATTTTTAAATAAGTTATTTATAACATATTATGATTTAATAAAGCTGAGTAGCAAATGCAAGGGTATTTGTTATATACACCTCTGTAAGTTTTATGTTTGCTAATGGGTTAAAAGGCTATTAATTTTTAAGCTATAATTGCTGATTATATTGCTAGCCCCAGTTAACTACCGATCTATAAAAATTTTTTCTTGCTCTCATTACAGATTGTCACCCAACGATGGATGATAAGAATCGAACAGCAGTGACTGAATTTCTTTTTGTGGGGCTCACAGATCATCTTCCACAAAAGACTTTTCTCTTCTTGATATTTCTTTTTGTTTATCTTGTCACATTGGGGGGGGGAAGTTGGGGATGGTCACCCTGTTTTGGATGGATTCCCGACTCCAAAGCCCCATGTACTTTTTTCTCAGCCACTTGTCCCTTGTGGATGTCTGCTCCTCTTCCTCTGTTGCTCCAAAGATGTTGTGTGATACCTTTCTGGAGAGAAAAGTCATCTCCTTTGTGGGCTGTGCTGTACAAATGTGGTTTTTTGGTCAGTTTGTAGTGCCCGAGTGTTTCCTCTTGGCTGCCATGGCATATGACCGGTACATAGCCATCTGCAACCCCTTGTTGTATACAGTCATCATGTGCCAGAGGGCCTGTGTGCAGCTGGTGATAGGGCCCTATGCCATGGGCCTTCTAAGTGCCATTATCCACGAGATATTCACTTTTCGCTTACCCTTCTGTGGTCCCAATATGGTCAACCACTTTTTCTGTGACATTCTCCCTGTTCTCTCCCTGGCATGTGCCAATACCCAGAACAATAAGTTGGTTCTTTTCATTATGGCTGGATTAATAGGAATATTCAGTGCCCTGATCATTCTGGTCTCCTATATTTTTATCCTCAACACCATATTAAACATCCAGTCTGGTGATGGGAGGTGGAAAGCTTTCTCTACCTGCCCTCACACTTGTCTGCTGTGGCCATCTTGTTTGGGACACTTTTCTTCATTTATCTACTTACATTTATCTCCCTTTGAGATTAATCACATCCAAGAAACTGTATTTTCAAACCTTTTGGCTACACTGATCCTACTGTCCTGGCAACTCAGGGACCAATCATGGAGTCCCTCATGCTGCTGTGTACCCAGACTCAGCTTCTGATTATAATATCTCTGAAGCAAGGCTCTATTTTAGATTCTCAAACCTGCATACTGCCAAAGGCTGGGGATATCATGCAGCATTTGAAGACTCAAAACTGCCCAAAACTGGATTTCATGGGTGCCTGGGTGGCTCACTTGAGCCTCTGACTCTTGCTTTCAGTTCAGGTTATGATCTCAGGGTCTGAGATTAAGCACCAGTGTCAGGCTCCATATTCAGCATAGAGTCTGCTTAGGATTCTCTCTCCCTCTTCCTTTGCCCCTGCTTACACTCATTCTCTCTCCTTCTCTCTCTCAAATAAATAAACAAACAAACAAAAACAAAAACCCGAAAATATACCTGGATTTTGAAGTGTATGGGTGTGTGTGATCCCAAAGGGAGAGAGGCTTATTTTGTGTAATTACAATGGATTCATGTCACAATATTTTTCTTTTGAAATAACTTTAATATTTTCTCTATAGACCCAATCTCCTGAGTTTTTTGTTCCTTGAGGGAGTTGGCTCCAATGTACACAACAACCCTTTGGAAAAACCTCTTCTGTGTGTTGGGCAGATTGAGTCAATTAATGCCTTTTTAAGTGCTGTTGGAAGGCCCAGGTTTCAAGATGGTATCACTGTACTGTGTATCTTCCCAGACACCTGGAGAAGTGAGAAGAATGACCAGTCTATCTTTGTAGGGTAATTGGCTTTTATAACAGGGAATGTTACTTTCATAATTTACTATGACATAGACAGGCAATGGGTCTAGGGCATGTTTCTTCAGACAGGTGCATTAAGTGATTTCCTAAATTGCCTTTAGGAATTTAGATAACAAAAAATGAGTTAAGTATGCCTGGAAAACATCATCTCTAAGACTACCATGAGGAATAATTTGGTAGAAGTCAAATGTTGAGTCTCTGTCTTTTGGTTTAAATTACCTAACTTGAATGTACATGTTCATTGAATTTTGTGTTTGGCATAGAGATAGTGAAATGTGCTACAGGATTTATGGCTCATAGGATTTTAGAATTAAGAAGCCTTGGCTTCTTTGGTTCTTAATTTCTTCGTTTTTCCTACATTGAATCTTATAAGTAGAAAGAAAACCTCTGAATCCACTGACCTGAATTCCATGCTGTTCATGACAAAAGTGACATGCATACCTAGGATCATGATTTTTCTATGTTAGAATTTTTGGATTGGGTAAGTTTTTGGATTGGGAAAAATAAAGTAATATGCATTTCGACAGTCATGAACTATTTTCATGCACATCTTCCTTGAGTAAAAAGAAAACACAAATATCAGTGACCCGTGATGAGTTTGTATGCTTAGAAAATACTGAATTCTTGAACATCTCACAACTAAGGTACGGTTTTTCTAACTAATCTTGGATTCTACCCCTCCAGGTCTTTTCTTTCCAAGCTCCTTTGCCTATGAGACCATAGGACGTCAGTGGATTTTCATTTCATTACTTTTCTGTTAAGCAAAACCCTTTCCAAGCTTTCTTACCGGGGGAAGTGTTTCTAGATTTCTGTCGATGCTTCTCCTGCTGCACAGCCCATTGATATTTTTGTGTTACTGTGCTGTTGGAATCATTATGATTATTTCAAGGTCCAAAACATGTGCCTCCCTTCCTCAATTTCCCCTTTTTTGGAATCTTATACTCATTTTCCCTTCCTCTCACTTCCCATTCGTTCATTCATTTCTCCTTCTCCTTCTTTCTCTTCCCCTTCCCGTTCTCCCCCTCCTCCTCCTTCTTTGTTAAAGAGTTTTATTCTGAAATACAGATCCACAGTAAGTTGCAAAGATATACAAAGAGGCTCATATCCCTTCCCTCAGGGTTCCCCAATGGTACATCTTACCAACTACAGCACAACATCAAATCTGGGAAATTGGCATTGGTGTGATATGTATGTTTTGTTCCATATCTTTTAACTTTGTGTGTAGATAGATTTGTTTAACCCATGTGACAATCAGGCTGGAGAACTCTTCCATCTCTACATGGATGTCCCTGTGCTATGCTTTTATAGTCACACCTTCACTCTCCCTCCCTTTCCTAATCCCAGGCAAACAATAACTTGTTCTCCATCTCTACCATTTCACCATTTTGAGACTGTTATATAAATGTTATAATGATAGAATTCTGAATTTTTGAGATTGGCTCTTTTTAACTCAGTGTAATGACTTGGAGACCCATTCAAGATGTTGTGTGGATCATATTTCCCCCCCTCTTTCTTACTGAATAGTATGTACCAAGATCGTTGAGCCATTTACATATTGTAGGACATTTTGGTTGTTTCCTATGACTGACCATTAAGATTAAAGCTTCTGTGAACAAAATTACACAGGTTTTTATGTGGGCATAAGTTTTCATTTCTTTGGGATAAATGCCCAGGTGTGTCCTTTTCATCCTTAAATTATTGCTTTTCTTCCCAGCTTCTATTAATACTAAATTGGTTACAACACTTGTAATATTTAAGAACTAGTTTCTTCTTTGATAAACTGACTAAAAAATTGTTGGAGTCTGCTGAGGTTAATGGGTATATAAACCAATGACAGGAGGATCATAGGTGTTCGGGAGAAGCTGTCACCGAGGAGGTTTGGTGGAAGATTTTGACCCCTGGTCAAAGCCATCTTCCCTTGTCTGAGATTGCCCTCCTTCTTAGACATTACAGGTCTGTCTTTTAAGCAACATGACTAAATAGTTCTCTAAAATCTAAAGGAATTAGCAGAGAACTTACATTCCCAACACCTTTCAAAGTGAGAGAAGCTATTTGCCTGAATTCATCAAATTCACACAATACTTTTTTCTATAAAAAGTTTCTTTAAGTACACTTTGAACAATGTAGGGATTTTTAGAAATGTAACCTGGTACAGTTAGAGGACTTGCCTTAGATAATCCCCAATGTTCACGTCTAGGTTAAAATTCTATGATTCTATTAAAAAATTGTTTCTATGGAAGAAACTAAAGAGCCTGTGAGGTTTGGTGACTTGCTCTGTATCACTAATAGTTTGCAAATAGATTGCATGACCATCAGATGTAGAATTCAAGAGAGTTGGGGGTCAGGTTATTCGTTTTAACTGAAAAAGAAAAATAAGTTAAATTAATTTTAAATTTAATTACAAATTGATTGCAAAGAAAAATCTTTCTCTTTCTCATTCCAGATTAAATCAGAAAATGGATTATAGAAATCAGACTTTGGTGACTGAGGTTTTTTTTGTGGGCTTAACAAGTCCCTTCCAGCATCAGGTTGTTCTCTTTGCGATATTTCTCTTGGTTTATCTTGTCACTTTTCTGGGAAATGTGGGGATGATCACCCTCATTCGGATGGATCCCCGACTCCACACCCCCATGTACTTTTTTCTCAGCCACTTGTCCTTTGTGGACATCTGCTCCTCTTCAGTCACTGGTCCTAAGATGTTGACTGACATCTTTGCGGAGAAAAAAGTAATCTCTTTCTTGGGTTGTGCTGCTCAGATCTGGTTTTTTGGNTGAGGTTTGGTGACTTGCTCTGTATCACTAATAGTTTGCAAATAGATTGCATGACCATCAGATGTAGAATTCAAGAGAGTTGGGGGTCAGGTTATTCGTTTTAACTGAAAAAGAAAAATAAGTTAAATTAATTTTAAATTTAATTACAAATTGATTGCAAAGAAAAATCTTTCTCTTTCTCATTCCAGATTAAATCAGAAAATGGATTATAGAAATCGGACTTTGGTGACTGAGGTTTTTTTTGTGGGCTTAACAAGTCCCTTCCAGCATCAGGTTGTTCTCTTTGCGATATTTCTCTTGGTTTATCTTGTCACTTTTCTGGGAAATGTGGGGATGATCACCCTCATTCGGATGGATCCCCGACTCCACACCCCCATGTACTTTTTTCTCAGCCACTTGTCCTTTGTGGACATCTGCTCCTCTTCAGTCACTGGTCCTAAGATGTTGACTGGTATCTTTGCGGAGAAAAAAGTAATCTCTTTCTTGGGTTGTGCTGCTCAGTTATGGTTTTTTGTTCAGTTTGTAGTGACTGAATGTTTCCTCCTGGCCTCCATGGCATATGACCGGTACGTGGCCATCTGTAAGCCCTTGTTGTATACTCTCATTATGTCCCAGCGGGTCTGTGTGCAGCTGGTGGTAGGACCTTATGCCATTGGTCTTACGGTTGCCATGACCCACACGACACTTGCCTTTCGCCTGCCTTACTGTGGCCCCAAAGTCATCAATCACTTCTTCTGTGACATTCTTCCTGTTCTGTCCCTGGCATGTGCAGACACCCATGTCAATCAGTTTGTACTTTTCATCTTGGCTGGAGGTGTAGGAGTGGTCAGCGGTGTGATCATTCTGGTCTCCTACATTTACATCGTCATCGCTATCCTGGGGATCCGCTCTGCTGAGGGGAGGCGCAAAGCCTTCTCCACCTGCTCTTCACACCTGACAGCTGTCTCCACCCTGTATGGGACACTCTTCTTTATCTATGTATGCCCTAGTTCTAGTTTCTCCCTGGACATCAATAAAATGGTTT
>NC_048233.1:78046505-78052546 GCF_002007445.2 Ailuropoda melanoleuca | reverse complement strand
CCACTCATTCTAGGCCTCTGTGTGCCATGGAAGCAGGACTATACAAAGAGCCAAGCAGATTGCCCTGACCGCCTTAAGCAGTGCAGTCTGAATGCGTTTGGGGGGAGGGGACAGCACACAGCTCAGGCCATACTTCCCTTCAGTGGTGTGTGCACCATCCAGAGGCTTCCTCTGTGGGATTTCTTCAGATACTCTTGGGGTCTTAAGTGACCTTTCCATTTCTTTTTCTTCATCCTGGGTCAGTCTTGCCAGTCAATCTTTACCTAGTCTGAGTCTCTGCTCAAATGTGATGCCATCCAAGAGTCCCTCTGGACCTCTTTACCTAACAATTCTCTGCTTCTCCCTTATCTCAACCATTTACCTTTTTTTCTTTATTATTTTTCAAACATGCTTCTATAGTCGCTTTCTACTGCTGTGTAAGAAATTGCCACAAAGCCAGTAAGTTATAATCACACAAATTTACTGCCTCTCAGTTTCCCTGGGTTTTGGGTCAGGGTCCATCATGGCCTGATTCTCTGCTCAGACTCTCACAAGGCTGATATGAACCTGTTGCCAGGGCTCAGCTCCCTCCTGGAGGCTCTGGGGAAGACTCGTTTCCAAGTTCACTTGTGTATTTGAGAAAACTCAGTTCCTTGTGGTTGCAGGGCTGCTGTGCCTGTACCCCAGTGGTGGTCAGCCAGGGACCTCTCAGCAGCTTAGGGTTGCTCACCTGCCTTCTGTGGTGGCCCCTCCAGCTTCGGACCATCAGTGACTCCTGTAGATCTCCATACATTTCCAACCTCACTAACTCCTGTGCTCTGAGCTGGAGAAATCTTGGGACCCACCAGTTCATCCAGGGTCATGTCTCTTAGAAGGCTAACTGAGCCATATAATATAACATAATCATATGAGTTACTTCCTCATATGCAGAGATTCCTGGGAGTAGGGCAAAGATTAGGGATCTTTACAGGACCATTATAAGAATTCTGCCACCCACACTGATGCTCACAGAATGAACATCTTCCCTAAAGAACAGTAGTCTGTGAAGGGGAAGAATTGACATTCGAGGTTGTCCTTGTTAATTTGTGTGTGTGTGTGTGTTTTCTTTACTGGATCTGCAGTTCTGATGTTTTTTTCCATTAGTTTCTATGTTAACATAATTTTTAAAGCAGTTATTAGTGTAGAATTTTTATTCTTTAATAATAATGCTATTTCATATATTAAGGGAGGATTGCTATATCATAGACACTGTACTTCGTATTCTGCAAACATCTTACTGAGTATTTTCATTCCCATTGGTGCTATGAGTTATTTGATCCACTTTACAGCTGGAGAATCTGAAGCTTCAGAAAGCCTGAGCTACATGCATCTCATCAGACATCTTGTAGATGAAGGAGGTGCCTCTCCACCCCTCCAAGCTCCAGTCTTTTCATGCAGCCAGGGTAAGGGCATCATTGGGACAGGACTTATTCTCTTTTTCCACCAGCATTTCTCTGGGTTCACATTTGCTAATTCCAGACAAAAATGCAGACAATTTAATGTAGGCAGTTATCAGTTAAGATGATAATTCTGCTAAGTTTTGTAAAATGATGTAACTAAAACAAATTTTATGTAAAGCTTCCAAAGATAATCACTTCTCTTTGATCATGGAGTACACTTTGGAAAATACAGTATTTGCCTTGGTTCTGATGAACACTTTCTTTTTATTTTAGTGTATTTTCATTTTGAAATCAGATTTCAAATTACTCCTTGAGTAAATTGATTTGACTATAAGTTTCTTCCTGTGTAACCAGTATCCTCATTTTGTCAACAACTCAGAAAATAGAGACATATGTTTAGTAGGACTTTTGATAATGCCAGTTCAATACAGTAAGATATGACCCTTCACCTATTAGAGTGTTTATTAGTGAGGGACATAAGGTATAAAAAAAATGATATATGGTAGCATTTCTAAGTGACCGAAGAGAGGCAAATGACACTGTTAAAGTTCAAAGAGAGTGATTATTTTTGTCTGTAAGGTATGAGGGAAGGCTTCCTGGATGAGGTTATAATTCAGCCATACCTTGCAGAACAGATGGAATTTTGACTTCCAATATTTCAGTAAAGGAGAAGGGAAAGTCAGAAGTATTGTAAGGTGGGAGGGACATATGGGTCTCCGTGGGAACAGCAAATCAAGTGTGCTTGAATCTTATAATGTTCCCATGGTGTGAAAGGAAGCTGTAAATGTAGGTCCTGCAGGATTGAAGACGCAATGTTAAAGTGAATCCAGACTTAAATCTTCCCAAGATATTGCCATGATTCTGAAGTTTATATGGAATACAAAGGGTCCAAAATATCCCAGTTAATCTTGAAGAAGACAAGTCAGGTGGGACATCTTCCTTTACTGAATATAGACTCACAAAACTATAGTAATTAAGATAGGATTGGGGCATCTGGGTGGCTCAGTCAGTTAAGCATCTGACTCTTGATTTTAGATCGGGTCATGATCTTATGGTCATGAGATCGAGCTCTGCACTGGGTTCCATGCTGAGAGTGGAGCCTGCTTAAGATTTTCTCTCCTTCTCCCTTGGCTCCTCCCCTTGCCTTTTTTTTTTCTCAAAAAAAAAAAAAGGGAAAGAAGAAAAGAAAAAAAGACAGGATCAAGAATAGACTAATAATCCAGCTGGGCAGAATAGAGTGTCCAGGTGCATTAATAAATGCATGCTAATACTTTTATTATTAAAGACTATACAGACTCAATACATGGACACTTCATTTATGACAAGGGTGACACAGCAGGGTAGTGGGGAAAGAAAGGATTGAAAAAAAATAGTGTTGGATCCATTGGATGTCTGAATGGGAAAAAAAATGGAATTTTATTCCCATCTCACAATATACATTAAGATTAATTCCAGATGATTTGGAGATTGAAATGTGAAAGGCAAAGAATTAAGGCATCTAGAAGATAATATTGGAGAATACTTTGATGACATATGATAGGAAATTTTTATAAAGTAGGCTACAAAAATACTAAATATCAAGAAAAATATTGATTCCCTGAACTACTCTAAAATCAAAACTTAGATTTACCCTTAAGAGTGTAAACATGGAAGCCACAGGAAGGGAAAATATATTTAGAAGGCATATAAGTGACATATTTGAAGTATATGAATAACTATGTTAATTTTTAAAGAAAGGCAATCCAGTGACAAAATGTGGGCAAGACACTTCAACAGCCAATCCATGAAAGTGGTTATGGAAACGGCCTATAAATACTGCAAAATTTCTCAGTTTCCCTAGAAATGGCAGCTAAAGGCACAATGAGATCCCACTATACACTCACCAAAATGGCTAAAATGACAAACACTGACTCTCGTACAGTACTTGCAGAAGTGTAAGCAATGGGTTTGGGAAGACTCCCTAAATTCTTAGTCAACATGATTATATCTGTACCCACAACAAAGAAACTTTACCCCCAGGTATATTCCCGAGAGAAATGCCTGCTTATGAACACCAAAACATATGGTGTTCATTGGATGCTCAGTGGAGAAAAAAATCACAAAAATTAAAACCTGGCAAATGCCCCAACAAAGTAATCGATAAATCATTTGTGGAATATTGATATAATGGACCACCAGCATCAATACAACACATGAACTGGAGATTTATTCAACTAAGACGAATTTCACAAACATGATAGAGATGGCAGAGATGTTCTAGTTCCTGCCTTGGGTGGTGGTGTGCATGCACGTGCTCACGGTGCAATAATTCAGTGGTACACTTGAGATTTTTGCACTTTTCTGTGTGTTATTCATCAATAAAAGCTGAAAAAATGTAGTCTCAGGCTTGAATTTGTCAGTGAAACCTCTTAAAATTTCTCATAAAAAACCCCCGTGTGAATATGTTGAAGATTCTTCACACGTTCTGATTCTCAGTGATTTTTCTATTAGAAATGGAAGATGAGTTATCACAATGCTAATNATGTAGTCTCAGGCTTAAATTTGTCAGTGAAACCTCTTAAAATTTCTCATAAAAAACCCCCGTGTGAATATGTTGGAGATTCTTCACACGTTCTGATTCTCAGTGATTTTTCTATTAGAAATGGAAGATGAGTTATCACAATGCTAATTAAGCTATCCTGGTAGGCGATGCTCTGCTGTAATGATCACTAGATGAACAGTTGCAGAAATTTTGTGGTGCTTCTCATGGGGAAAACTGCAGTTGCTACAACATGGCACTAAAGTTAACTCTTTAAGTATTTTCTTATTTAAGAAGGAGGTAAGAAATAAAGGGTCTATTCAGTCAAGCACAGAAAACAAGTAAGATGATCCCAGTGGATTTTTTTAGTTTAAAGACAATAGCGTTTTAATTCAATTCCCTCTTACCGAAGTCCCATGGTATGGCATGCTTTGGGACCTAAGTTCTCCCAGAACAAAGAAATGATGTAACTACTTCTGGAAACTTTGATCCAAGCGAAAAGACAGTGCATTTTGGAGTGGAATCTTACCAGTTCCTTGGGAAAAAAACTAAGAATAAAACCAAGTGATTCTAAGAAAGTCTGACCTCTTCTCTGTGCGGAGGCACAGATGACAGTGGGCAGAAGGGATACATGCTGAAAAAGAGTACAATTTATACTCCATTTTAATTTTAATTCTTGGAAGAGGGAAGGAACTCATTGGAATGTACGTTTAAAGCATTTTTAAAAATCCATTTAGGTCCCTGCATTTACTCTTCAAGAAGTTCAAAATAAATGGGTTTATGGGAAAATGAAAATGACTGACATCTAAAATGTGCTTTTTTTTTTTTTGGTATCTAGAGAAATATCCACTGTCAGACCATAGTTGGTTAGAATGTAACAAATGCAGCAAACCTAATAGGAAGTGATGTGAAATTCTGTAAGGTGAACAAAGAGGTTATGGTCAAGTGAAATCCCTCTTCAAGTTCAGTGACTGCCCGGAGCAGGAGAGAGGTCAGGCCACCCTCTCCAGGCGGGCTGCCATCTGCATGGAATGTTGCCCTGCAGTGTGTCATCTGCAGCCCCTCCACTGATAAATCTGCATACGTGTCTTACCTGGTCCTGTATCCCTNTGGAGCAGGAGAGAGGTTGGGCCACCCTCTCCAGGCGGGCTGCCATCTGCATGGAATGTTGCCCTGCAGTGTGTCATCTGCAGCCCCTCCACTGATAAATCTGCATACGTGTCTTACCTGGTCCTGTATCCCTCAAACAGCATGCAGAACTGGGTAGGGACTCCGAAAGATCTAAGGTCCCCTTGTGGGAGAGTGACATGTTTCAAAGGACGGAGACTCTGTATCCAGATGGGACAGTGTCTTAATCTCCCATGACTCTTATGAGATACTAACTCTGGCACTTCGGGCACCATCTTCCACACTTCCTAGCCTTGATTGCCTGTTCTGTAAAATGGGGTAGCAAAATGTTTCTTACTTAGGTCTGGGTGGAAATCAAATGGGCTGATGTTTGCAAAGCACCTGGGGCACAGCCTAAGTCTTGACTACTCTACAAATGCTTGTTCCTTGTCCCATATTCATTGTAACCTTAAAGGTACCGTATCATGCAGCCAATCATTGTGAGTGGAAAGTGATTGTATGTTTGTCACCAGCTCTGTGGTCCTGGGTCAGACATCTTGGAGCCTCAGTTTTCTTATTTATAAAGGGTGAGGTTGGGGCTAGAGTTCTCTCTGCTTCCTAGAATTTTAGAAATCTTGAACTCCAAATGCATAGCTTGCAATTGTTTCTCACTTTCCGCCTCCGAGGCTTCGTACATTTCTTTCTTGACTGTTGTTCTCCCACTTGATTGTAGCTAATTTGTCTTCTCTTTTTCATTTTAAATGTTGAAATAAATTTCATATAAAATAAATATAATTAAACAATAAATAAATAGTAAATAAAAGCAATTAGAGAATTGTTTTAGGTGGCTTTTTTCGGTTTTGTTTTAGATTTTTTTCCAAAGATTTTATTTATTTATTTGAGAGAGAGAGAGAGAGAGCAAGCAGGAGGAGGGGCAGAAGGACAAGCAGACTCCTCACTGAGTGAGGCATCCAACATGCGGCTTGAACCGAGGACCC
>NC_048233.1:78037039-78046405 GCF_002007445.2 Ailuropoda melanoleuca | reverse complement strand
TCTTCTGCCACATGTCATGATGAGTATTTTCATGGATAATCTGTGGCAATTCTTTGTGTGATCAGATTTTAATCCTTTGTGACATATGCTTCAGTATTTTTTCCATCTGTGTGTCTTATTTTTACTTGGAGTGTATCCATCTACTTAAAATTATGATGTAGTAAAAATGTTCACCATTTTCTTCAGGTGATTTTTATGTTCTGTTTTAGAAGACCAACCCTACAACACGTTATACTATTCTTTGGTGTTTTCATGTTACATGTTTATAGTTAGAATTTTTCTTTTTAGTTTAGTGGTGTGGGGTAGAATTTTAATATTATCTGTTTTTTCAAATGGTCACCCAAATATTGTAACACTTTTTTAATGGTAATTAATCCTTACTTTCCTGATTGAAAGAAAACCTTTATTCATACTAAATTGACAACAATGCCTGGGTCTGCCTATGGTTTTTCTAGTTTTTCTGTCTCCTATTCATCTCCCATCTATTCTAGTCACAACACATTATTGGTTTAAATACAATGGCTTTATTTATGTGTTGAAATTCGGAATAGTACGTCCTTTTTTTTTGTTTTTCTTTTTTGAATTTGTCTTTGCTATTTTTGAACATTTTTCTCTTCCATGAATTTAAAAATCAGATCGTCTCTTTAAAAATTATATTTTCATTTAATTTTTCCCATTGGTTGGAATTGCTTTCAATTTGCCATGTAATGTGGTGGGTGGTCTAGCCTTAAATCAGTCTTAAACAGCCAGGAGCAAATTTGTAGCCTGATCCTATCAGATTTTGACCCATTGCAATGAAGGATGCCACACCCTAGGAACCATGAATGTCCCATTGAACAAAGAAAAACTAGAGTTATAGGATTTTGAGAAGTGGGGTGGTAGGTGAAATTTAAATCAGAAACAATTCTGATGAGCTCAAGACAAAGCAGGGCTGTGTGAAGGGGCCAACATCACAACATCAAAACAGGTCTAAACCAAACAGGTAGCACAGGGTCCTGTTCCCCTGAAAACTACAAAGATAAGATAGATGTAGAGGGTTGTATCCAGACATCCTTCACGTGGAGTTTTGTACCTGTGTTGGGAATTGAGACTGTTTCGCTCTGTCAGACTGACTTAGCTATTCCAGACCAGGGTGGGATGTTTCATCTTGCTGATACAATTTCAAACAAAAATTTTAGATAGCCTGTAATTTTTGAAAATAAAGTTTCTGAGACTCTGGACTCGGGGAAACAAATTGAAGGTTGCAAAAGGGAAGGCTACCCGAGGTAGCCGGGTGATGGGTATTAAGGGGGGCACGTGTTGTGATGAGTACTGGGTGTTTTACGCAACTAATGAATCATGGAACTCCACCTCAAAAGAAGAAGTAGAATGGCCATGCACATTCCACTCTCCCTGTTAGAGCTAAGTTTTGCTTTCTCAGGAAGAAATGAATCTTAGTAAATACATAAAAGATACATGTATTTTTCACTGATTTAGGCATTTCCTCCTTTGTACAGTAAAGTTCTATAATTTATATTTTTCTTTCATACAAATCTTGAACATTTCTTGTTAGGCTTATTTATAGCTATTTTATCATTTTGAGTCAATGAATGTGAGTTTTTCCATTATAATTCATAAGTATTATTGACTTTTTTACACTGATCTTCACTACTTTGTTGAACTGTTTCGTTTTTTCTAAAAAAGTTACCATATTGATTGACTATTGTACAACTTTGCAAATAGTGCAGTATTTTCTTATCTCTATTTTTTTTTCTAGAATTCTTACATCTTCTTTCTTTTATTTATGGTTTAGTACTTCAGATGTGCTCTCCACTATAATGTTAAATAGTACAAATTGTGAGAATATATAGTTTTTGTTTATAGTATGAATGTTTCCAGTGTTTCCCCTGCACACATATATTTTCTGGAAGTTTCAGGAAGATTCTTTTTACTGAGTTAAGTAGTTCCTTTTTGTTTCCAGTTTTTCTTTCTTTCTTTCTTTCTTTCTTTCTTTCTTTCTTTCTTTCCTTCCTTCCTTTTTTTTGAGAGCCACATTTTATCAAATTCTTTAAAGAATTTTATTAAAATAATTATAATGCATTTTCTTTTAATATGTAAACATGTTAATGTGGTGAGTAATTTTATAGGTTTTCAAATGGTGACCCAATTCTTAGTTCCAATTTTCCCTTTAAAACATTTAAGCCATATTGCTCTTAAGAACTTTACTATATTTGATTTGTTAGCATTTAAATTTAGTTTCTTTTTATATCAGTGTTCCCAAATTAGATCTGTAGTCTCTTTTCTTAAGTATTATGTTATGCTTTTAAATTATTTAAAGTTGTATGCATTATCTATTTTCTGTTTTTCTCACTCTAGAAGACCAAGACAATCAATGGCCAATGGGAACTATACAAGAATCACAGAGTTTATTTTCATAGGCTTAAAATATCATCCTCGGATGCAAGTCTTCCTTTTCTTGCTCTTTCTACTTTTTTACCTTGTTACCATGACAGGAAACTTGGGTATGATTATTCTCATCCAGATGGATTCCCGCCTTCACACGCCCATGTACTTTTTCTCAGTCACCTGTACTTGGTGGACATCTGCTTCTCATCAGTGGTGGGTCCCAGGATGCTCAGTGACTTCTTTGCTGAAAGGAAGGCCATCTCCTTCCTGGGCTGCGCTTGGCAGCAATGGTTCTTTGGATTCTTTGTGGCCATCGAGTGCCTTCTGCTGGCGTCCATGGCCTATGACCGCTATGTGGCCATCTGTAATCCGTTGTTGTATTCCGTTACCATGTCGCAGAGACTTTGCATACAGCTGGTGGTTGGACCCTATACTGTTGGGTTCCTGAGCACCATGACTCATGCAACAGCTGCTTTCCGGCTTCCCTTTTGTCGCTCCAACATTATCAACCATTTCTTCTGTGACATGTCCCCCCTTCTTTCTCTGGTATGTGCTGACACCTGCATCAATAAATTGTTGGTTTTCATTGTGGCTGGAGCCGTCCTGGTTGTCAGTAGCCTGACCATTATAATCTCGTATTTTTACATCCTTACTGCCGTCCTGAGGATCCGCTCCGCCGATGGGAGGCGCACAGCCTTTTCCACCTGCTCCCCCCATCTCACCGCGGTGTCCATCTTATACGGGACTCTCTTCTTTATCTACGTGCGGCCAGGTGCAATTTTTTCTCTGGACGTCAATAAAGTGGTGTCCGTGTTCTACACCGCGGTGATCCCCATGTTGAATCCTTTCATCTACAGCCTGAGGAATAAAGAAGTGAAAGCTGCCATGCGCAGAACGATCGTCAGGAGGCAGCTTTGCATCAGAAGCTAAGTTCCGGTCTGCAATCAACTTAGATAAAAGGAGAAGCTTCTAGACATGGTTCGTCTACCTGGTCATTATCCGAAGATGCCAACTATTTCTTTAAAGCTCCATTTCAGTAGTGTGCGTGTGGATGATAAAAATCCCTAGTCACCCAGAGGCAGAGGAATTCTGTGTCGTCAAATGATTTCATTATTGGGCATAAGATAAAAATCTAAGAAGTGTTGGATCATCTGGCTACTAATACCGTGGCACTAGCTGGACCAGTTTACGTGTCCAGACCAGGGGGGAGTCATTGGAATGACATATATGACCCCCGTTCCTAAATACAGAATTGAAAATAGCAAACAGAACGTGTCATTTAGCCACAAAGGATTCGTTTTTTAACTAAAGGAACTCCTCATTTCATATTCCTTTAAATATCTTTTAGGCTGGTTTTCTTTATTCTTGCTTTTAAGAATACCATGTCATTGGGGCGCCTGGGTGGCACAGCGGTTAAGCGTCTGCCTTTGGCTCAGGGCGTGATCGAGCCCCACATCAGGCTCCTGCTATGAGCCTGCTTCTTCCTCTCCCACTCCCCCTGCTTGTGTTCCCTCTCTCGCTGGCTGTCTCTATCTCTGTCGAATAAATAAATAAAATCTTAAAAAAAAAAAAAGAATACCATGTCACAATCACTGCAGAAAAAAGCAAATACAGACAAGCAAAAGGTGTACAATATTGATGATACAAAACTTATATTCCTATTCTTCCACTAACTGACAAGTGACGAGAGAGAAGTCTCTCTAGCTACTTGACTCTGAAGTTGTTCCAACTATTACTTTAATATCTGATATTTAATTTTTTCTATTTCTTTCAGATAAAAATAAATGGGTGTCGCTTATTATAGAAATTAGAAATAAAATGCAAACAGGTGAATGGCAGAACAAGCAAATACTAAAATATCAAAGCCAATAGGTGTTGAGAAATGAGAGGTAAACTAAAATGCAGAAAATATGTATCTTATTTTCATATTAGTCTTTTTTGTTGTTTCAAATTAGAAAAAAAAAAGAAATACAATAGATTGAAGTTTAAAATATATTTAAACATATATTTTCCGTCCCTCGTAAAACATTTGAACAATTCAAGTGGTATTATAACTAGTTCAGAGAAGAGAAAATGATTTTTGAAGTGTTTTTGTTTTGTTTTGNGTATTATAACTAGTTCAGAGAAGAGAAAATGATTTTTGAAGTGTTTTTTTTTTGGGTGCAAGCTCGAGTCTGCAGGCGTTTGAGCTCTGATTGCTGAGTGTGATCTAATAGAAAATTTATCTCTAAATTATAGCAATATTCAGGGGGAAAAAGCAGAGTGAAATATGCCTCAGGAATGATACAGGGAGAACTAAAGTATAAATGTATGTCAAGTCTGTGCCCTAATAAATTTCGCGATGGAGTTGCCGGATAAGCAAAGGCTTTCTTTGGTTGATGGAATGATGGTGTCCCAGCCATTCCTTCTTGGGATCATGACCCTGCTTGGAATGTTGCAGTTATTCTAAGCATAGCACTTTGCAAAGACTGGCATAGAGTGGTTAGAGTTCAGAGGGAGTGAGCAGGGTGTGGAGGGAACTGAACACCAAGACAACGGAGTGGTCTATAGGCTGGCGATAATCATGGTTTCAGGGAGGCAACGGTCTCAGACAGCAGGAATGAGTCATGGGCTAGAAAACGAGAGAGACTGAACTAGTGCCAATGGGAGGCTCTGAAAAGGATTCAGATGTTAGCTCAGAAATTTCTTCCATTTAATTTCCATCATTTATTTATTTTTGAAATGATTAATTCAATGAAGCCTGGGATCAGCGCTGTCAGATGTGTGTGTTTGCTGCCAGCGGTGAAGTAAGTGATTTCTTTTTCTCTTGCTGCAAGGAAAATTATGCATGTTTTAGGCTGTGTCTTTACAGCACAGATCCCACACTGAAGGAAGGTTCTTGAGCAATCTCTTGTTTTTGTTTTAATTTTTTTTCCCCCTCCCATTGAGTATCTTGGCAGTAGAATTTCTAATTTCTAAGTTTATGCTACCAGGTACTGTTTTCTCTATACTTTTGGACCAGGAAAGTTATGCAACATTAAAAAAAAAAACTACAACAAAGCACCCCAAACATTTTTCACCTGAGTTATTGGGATCCAAGTAGCTTTGGTTCAGCCTGGGGTCCAGAGGGAGTTTTGTGAACCCCATGTGCCCTCTGGCGTGAGTGATAGGACACATAACTCATCTGAAGCCATCTGGGAGAAGGAAAGCTATGTAAGGGTAAGGGCAGGGAATTCATTCACAGTCCTTCAGTGGCCACTCTGTCTTAGCACAAATTGATCCAGATCACAACCCAGCATCCCCCCCCCAATACTTGAATCTTGCAGTTTTGGGGGGCTGTGGTGTTGGACAAATAATGTGAGTCACAAAGTCTTAGATTTTGTTCATCTTATGATGTGGGGAGACACCACCAGACAAGCTATACCACATTTTATGTCTCACTCAAATAATGAAAGTTTTATAAATGATTTAAGAAAAACTTTCTAGTCAAGAAAAGGGATGCAAGATTGATTATAAGCCACGGTGCCTCTAAAATATCTCTTGGAAAAGAGCTCGACCTTCAGAATGGGATGGGTGATAGCAGGTGTTCTTCAAGTACTTAAAAGTCCCTGAAATCCACTGGGATCATCTGTGTAGACACTGTACTTTTGCCAAGGCTCTTGATATTTTATGGGTTAGCTAATCTAAGGAATGGAGCAATAGAACTCATTTAGATGGATGTAAGCTCAGGGTGGTGGGTCAGGAACTGCGATCTCCTTGAATCTCACTTGAGCAATTCCAATGCCAAATATAACGGGACTGAAGGCAAATCTCATGACGCCGTTGGAGAGCTCACTCATCTGTAACCCAGCAAGAGTTCCCACTGAGTGCGATGAGAGGCTTTGTGCCCTCCAAGAGATTCCACAAACCACTTGCTCCATGGTTTATACCACTGGTTTTCAATGATGAAGCAAAAATAATTTTTTTAAATTGAGATGTTTCCATTTAATTAGGTTATCATATAATTTAATGTATAAATCAAATCGAAAAGTCTTTGAATGAATAAGAATATAAAATATGTGCCTTGATTTTAAATCTTTTTGTTGTTATTGCCTAAGAAAAGCAATAAAAACACATTTTGGGGGGCTTTAATTGTAGAGTGTTTGGAAAGTGAAACAAAAGAAGATAAAAATTATGTAATTCCACTAGTCACATATAAAAACTGTGCCTATTTCAGTGTACTTATTTCAGGCATTTTACTATTTCTGTATGTTTGTATAGTATATATAGATTTCAGAGACATAAAAATATGCGGTCTATTTTAAAGATAATGGAATCATAAAACAGGTTTTTTAATATGATTTTATCTATACAGATAATCTATGTTAAATCTNGCCTATTTCAGTGTACTTATTTCAGGCATTTTACTATTTCTGTATGTTTGTATAGTATATATAGATTTCAGAAACATAAAAATATGCGGTCTATTTTAAAGATAATGGAATCATAAAACAGGTTTTTGTAATATGATTTTATCTATACAGATAATCTATGTTAAATCATAGGCTTATATTCTTCCCGTAATTTTCTCTGTGGGGGTGTGCATGTAATTTTACAAAATTTCATATTAAATATTACTTTAGCCTGTTTTAAGCTAAATCACAAATCAAATATTTTTAAATAAATTATTTTCTATTAAGTATTCTTCTCAAGAGGATTTTTAATTGCCAAAAGAATTTATAAAATTAACGATGACGATGAGCGATGACATCGTCAGGTTTTGAGGATATAGGAGTGAATAAGACAGGCAAAGACCCTTCGTCCGTGGAGCATATATTTGAAGGGGAAAGGCTTGTAAGTTAATCTAAATCAGCTCGGGGTCAGGGCTACTACTGCAAAAAAGAACGTAATGGGATGGAGTAGACGTCAGGATGAACCATGCAGCTAATAAGTAGTGGGGATGGGGTTTTAACTCAGATCCCAGACAGCAAAGCTTAATGTTTTCAGCTATTATGCTAATACCATCACCTTAATAAGATCATCTAGGAAAAAGAATAGCTAAGAAAAGAAACCAAATAGGTTCCATTTGTCTCTACAGCAGAAACTACTAGAGAAGCATCCCATCTTTCATTTTCCCCTTCTTTAATAGATGCCCCATTTTTAGATGGGCGCACTGAAACCACCATAAAAGACCACAGTTTTCAATCTCCTTTGTAGGTGAGTGGTCTATATGTGACCAAGTGCCGACAGATGAGTGGAAACTTTGTAAGGTGCTTCTACGAGGTCTCCTTAAAATTTCAGGAAGTGCCTTTCCTCTCACCTGTATCATTCTTATTACCTGGTATGCAGAGTTAATGGCTGGACCTTGAGCACACATCTCGCACCATGAGGAAGCATTTAGGTGCTTAATATCAGCCATTATCAGCCCTATATTGCCTATCTCCAGATTTGTTTTGTGATAGAGGAAACAAATTTTTCTTTCTCTCTCTTTTTTTTTTTTTAAGATNCTCACTAATCTCCCACTTTTTTTTTTTTTTAAAGATTTTATTTATTTATTTGACAGAGACAGACAGCCAGGGAGAGAGAACACAAGCAGGGGGAGTGGGAGAGGAAGAAGCAGGCTTCCAGAGGAGGAGCCTGATGTGGTGCTCGATCCTGGAACGCCGGGATCATGCCCCGAGCTGAAGGCAGACGCTTAATGACTGCGCCACCCAGGTGCCCCGAGGAAACAAATTTCTTTAAATAATTTTTAAAGTTACTGTCATTTTGAGTTTCCTATTTTATATATCCAATCCTAATTCAAACTGATGTAAATCTCTCTTTTGAAGGCAGAGGGTGGGAGCGGAATGCCCACACAAAGCCTTGGTTGACTATTGGCTTGACTTTTAAGCTTTAGTCAGTTAAAGGAGAATAAAATTAGAAGATATTTAAAAAGGCGTGTAGTTGAGAAGAGGTTCTGTTCATTTTCTCTCTCCCCATTTGACACCCTTCAAGAGAAACAAATGCAGGTAAATTTCATTTTATCTCACTTTGCTTTACTATGCTTCCGTGGATACCGTGGTTTTTACAAATTGAAGGTTTGGGGCAACCCCGCAGTGAGCAAGTCTATGGGCAATATTTTTCCAACAGCATTTTCTCACTTTGTGTCTCCCTCTCACGTTTTGGTCATTCTGGCAATATTTTAAACTTTTTCACTATTATCATGTTTGCTATAATGATCTGTGGTCAGCAAGCTTGATGTTACTATTGNAGCAAGCTTGATGTTACAATAATTGTTTGGGGCACCACGAACCACGTCCATGTAAGATGGTGAACCTTGTACATGGGGGTGTTCCCACTGCTCTGGCAACTGCTGGTGCCCCCATCCCTCTCCCTCTCTTTAGGCCTCCCTATTGGCTGAGACATCAGACTGAAATTAGACCAATTAATAAGCCTGCAAGGACCTCTAAGTGGTCAAGCAAAGAGTCGATGGACTTGGCAAACTTCCTTGNATGGGGGTGTTCCCACTGCTCCGGCAACTGCTGGTGCCCCCATCCCTCTCCCTCTCTTTAGGCCTCCCTATTGGCTGAGACATCAGACTGAAATTAGACCAATTAATAAGCCTGCAAGGACCTCTAAGTGGTCAAGCAAAGAGTCGATGGACGTGGCAAACTTCCTTGTCTTACTTTAAGAAATTGCCCCAGCAGCATCCCTGATCAGTCAGCAGCCAGCAACGTGGAGGCAAGACCCTCCACCAGCAAAGAGACAACAACTAGCCGAAAGCTCAGATGATGGTTAGCATTTTCTAGCAACAACGTATTTTTAATTAAGGCATGTACATTGTTCTTTTAGACATAATGCTATTGCACGTAATAAAGTATAGTGTAACTATAACTTTTATATACACTGGAAAACCAAAAAAATTCATTTGACTTGCTTAATGTAATATTCATTTTATTGCAGTGCTCTGGAGCCGAACCCACAATATCTCGAAGGTATGTCTGCACGATGTGCTTGGGCCAGTGCCTGCCCACCCCCCCTCCC
>NC_048233.1:78035696-78036939 GCF_002007445.2 Ailuropoda melanoleuca | reverse complement strand
GAGTCTTGTGATTTACAGCCCCTCCCACGTGTGGGATGGACATGTTACTTACACTGAAAGAGTGATTCTCCCGCCAAAGAAGGGAAAAGGGACATCTGGTCTATTCCAGATGGACACATTTGAAATGGAACTTGGAGGAAAGAGAGAGAGAGGTTTAAGGACGATGTCTGGAGAGAGAAAGAGATGCTGTTTCACACGTTCTTATCCCCTACCAAGGTGAGAGACAATGAAAAAAAAACCCATTTTTAAACATGCTTAGATTGTTGTGTGTGGATGATAGATAGAGGGAGAGGGAGAAAGAGGAAGAGGAGAGAGAGAATTTAGATGTGAATGGCCTAGTTATATTCACATTTCACAAGTGGGACTGCATAATGCAGAATTCAAAATAAGAAGCTATATCCAATAATATAGAAAATTTAAACAAAACATTTCTCGCTATACCTATCAATGAAATGGAGATAACATTATGTAGGGCACTTTATTATTAGAAAATTAAGAGAGATATTACAACGAAGTTCTCAGAAGATTGTGACTGATATTTCTAATTTATTATTATTGCTTGTCTAATAAAAATTTTATATGATCATCTTTATAGATGTTAGGAAGGCATAGGACACCATTTGCTCCTGATCAAATTTTATAAAATTTTAGTAGCCTAAACAAAGAGAAATGCTTCCTTATCGCATGTCTTGGGGAAATACTCCTTTATCACCAAAGTCTAGCACAGTTTCTGACACAGAAGTGATTCAACAAAAGTTTGTTAAATTCATCTGAGGTCATTTTGAAAGAAATGTGATGAAGCATCATTAACTCCTAAGGCTGATATTAGTCTTTCTCTCATTTCATGTTAATAAAGATTCCCTCAAAATGACCTTATATCCTCGATTCTTAAAAACCTAGCTTTAAATATTTAGTATGATTTTAGAATAAGAGGGTCAAGGTTTGTTTACAGTATGTGCTTTCAGGACCACGACAGGCACAATTTCACATTAGTCATGAAATATCTTTTATTATCCTCCTCATTTTTAAAGTCACCTATTAACATGGTCTCAGTGAATATAGGATGTGTTCAAATAAAAGGAAGGCCGGGAAGATGGCGGAGGAGTAGGGGACACCTTTTTCAGCCGGTCCCCTGAGTTGAGCTGGATAGGTACCAGACCAGCAGGAATATCCACGGAATCAGCCTGAGACGCAGGAAGATACATCTGGATCTCTACAAATGAACATCTCCAGCGCTGAGTAT
>NC_048233.1:77950017-78032502 GCF_002007445.2 Ailuropoda melanoleuca | reverse complement strand
AAGATTTTTATTTATTTATTTGACAGAGACAGACAGCCAGGGAGAGAGAACACAAGCAGGGGGAGTGGGAGAGGAAGAAGCAGGCTTCCAGAGGAGGAGCCTGATGTGGTGCTCGATCCTGGAACGCCCGGATCATGCCCCGAGCTGAAGGCAGACGCTTAATGACTGCGCCACCCAGGTGCCCCGAGGAAACAAATTTCTTTAAATAATTTTTAAAGTTACTGTCATTTTGAGTTTCCTATTTTATATATCCAATCCTAATTCAAACTGATGTAAATCTCTCTTTTGAAGGCAGAGGGTGGGAGCGGAATGCCCACACAAAGCCTTGGTTGACTATTGGCTTGACTTTTAAGCTTTAGTCAGTTAAAGGAGAATAAAATTAGAAGATATTTAAAAAGGCGTGTAGTTGAGAAGAGGTTCTGTTCATTTTCTCTCTCCCCATTTGACACCCTTCAAGAGAAACAAATGCAGGTAAATTTCATTTTATCTCACTTTGCTTTACTATGCTTCCGTGGATACCGTGGTTTTTACAAATTGAAGGTTTGGGGCAACCCCGCAGTGAGCAAGTCTATGGGCAATATTTTTCCAACAGCATTTTCTCACTTTGTGTCTCCCTCTCACGTTTTGGTCATTCTGGCAATATTTTAAACTTTTTCACTATTATCATGTTTGCTATAATGATCTGTGGTCAGCAAGCTTGATGTTACAATAATTGTTTGGGGCACCACGAACCACGTCCATGTAAGATGGTGAACCTTGTACATGGGGGTGTTCCCACTGCTCTGGCAACTGCTGGTGCCCCCATCCCTCTCCCTCTCTTTAGGCCTCCCTATTGGCTGAGACATCAGACTGAAATTAGACCAATTAATAAGCCTGCAAGGACCTCTAAGTGGTCAAGCAAAGAGTCGATGGACGTGGCAAACTTCCTTGTCTTACTTTAAGAAATTGCCCCAGCAGCATCCCTGATCAGTCAGCAGCCAGCAACGTGGAGGCAAGACCCTCCACCAGCAAAGAGACAACAACTAGCCGAAAGCTCAGATGATGGTTAGCATTTTCTAGCAACAACGTATTTTTAATTAAGGCATGTACATTGTTCTTTTAGACATAATGCTATTGCACGTAATAAAGTATAGTGTAACTATCACTTTTATATACACTGGAAAACCAAAAAAATTCATTTGACTTGCTTAATGTAATATTCATTTTATTGCAGTTAACCCCCCACCCTTCCCACTCCAGATCTGGCACAGTGTCCTTACCTCTGGTGTTTTTGGAGAGGCAGAGTCTTGTGATTTACAGCCCCTCCCACGTGTGGGATGGACATGTTACTTACACTGAAAGAGTGATTCTCCTGCCAAAGAAGGGAAAAGGGACATCTGGTCTATTCCAGATGGACTCATTTGAAATGGAACTTGGAGGAAAGAGAGAGAGAGGTTTAAGGATGATGTCTGGAGAGAGAAAGAGATGCTGTTTCACACGTTCTTATCCCCTACCAAGGTGAGAGACAATGAAAAAAAAACCCATTTTTAAACATGCTTAGATTGTTGTGTGTGGATGATAGATAGAGGGNTTCTTATCCCCTACCAAGGTGAGAGACAATAAAAAAAACCCCATTTTTAAACATGCTTAGATTGTTGTGTGTGAATGATAGATAGAGGGAGAGGGAGAAAGAGGAAGAGGAGAGAGAGAATTTAGATGTGAATGGCCTTGTTATATTCACGTTTCACAAGTGGGACTGCGTAATGCAGAATTCAAAATAAGAAGCTATATCCAACAATACAGAAAATTTAAACAAAACATTTCTCGCTATACTTATCAATGAAATGGAGATAACATTATGTAGGTCACTTTATTATTAGAAAATTAAGAGAGATATTACAAAGAAGTTCTCAGAAGATTGTGACTGATATTTCTAATTTATTATTATTGCTTGTCTAATAAAAATTTTATATGATCATCTTTATAGATGTTAGGAAGGCATAGGACACCATTTGCTCCTGATCAAATTTTATAAAATTTTAGTAGCCTAAACAAAGAGAAATGCTTCCTTATCGCATGTCTTGGGGAAATACTCCTTTATCACCAAAGTCTAGCACAGTTTCTGACACAGAAGTGATTCGACAAAAGTTTGTTAAATTCATCTGAGGTCATTTTGAAAGAAATGTGATGAAGCATCATTAACTTCTAAGGCTGATATTAGTCTTTCTCTCATTTCATGTTAATAAAGATTCCCTCAAAATGACCTTATATCCTCGATTCTTAAAAACCTAGCTTTAAATATTTAGTATGATTTTAGAATAAGAGGGTCAAGGTTTGTTTACAGTATGTGCTTTCAGGACCACGACAGGCACAATTTCACATTAGTCATGAAATATCTTTTATTATCCTCCTCATTTTTAAAGTCACCTATTAACATGGTCTCAGTGAATATAGGATGTGTTCAAATAAAAGGAAGGCCGGTTTCCTTAGTGAAATAACCTTGTTAAGAATTCCACCTTAAGGTATTGCTAACTTCAGCCACTAGATGGCAGCATCAGCTTATAAAACACAATAATTTTGTCCACTGAGGCTTCCTTTAAAATTGAGAGCATTATTAAAATAGGAGGCTTGGAAAAAGCTTTCGAAAGTCAAAAAATTAATTTTGAAGGACTGTGAAATCATATATACATTTTGTGTGTTTGGGCCTATGTACCCTAGTCCCCTATTATCCTTGGTTTCGCTTTCTGAGGTGTTAGTTACTTGCAGCGAATTGCGGTCTGGAAGTAGATGATTGTCTTTCTGATGTATTGTCAGAAGTTCAGTAATAACGTTACGTCGCAATGCCTGTGTCATTCACCTCATTTCATCTCATCATGCAGACATTTCATTATCTCACATCATCTCAAGAAGAAGGATGAATATAGTACAATATTTTGAGAGACAGACCACATTTGCATACCTTTTTTTTTACAGTATATTGCTTTGTTTTATTTTATTATTAATTATTGTCATTAATCTCTTACTGTGCCTAATTTAAAAATTAAACTCTATTCTAGGAATGTATGTGTAGGAAAAAACTGGGTTTATAAAAGGTTCAGTACTACCCACAGTTTCAGGCATCCACTGGGGATCTTGGAATGCATCCTGTGGATAAAGGGAGCCTACTGTACTTTCCACTGGATTTCTCATCACATTCTTTTTTTTCTTTTCTTTTTTTCCTCTTTTTTCTGCCTCTCATCACATTTTTTAACGTTCCTTGTACATAAAAATTTAACATCTCTGATCTACTCTCCTGTTCTTTTTTTTTTTTTTTTTTTAAGTTTTTTTTTTTTTTTTCANTATTTATTTATTCAACAGAGAGAGAGACAGCCAGGGAGAGAGGGAACACAAGCAGGGGGAGTGGGAGAGGAAGAAGCAGGCTCATAGCGGAGGAGCCTGATGTGGGGCTTGATCCCACAACACCGGGATCATGCCCTGAGCCAAAGGCGGATGCTTAACCGCTGTGCCACCCAGGTGCCCCTACTCTCCTGTTCTTATCTTTCAAATTTTGAGGTAAGGTATAAAGGCGGAAAGAAGTCCTATGAAGTGTAACAAAGTTATGGGACACCTGTTCTAGAAGACATAGCTCAGAGATTGTACTCTGTCAACCAACATTCTTACAACCCATTACATTGTCATAATGATAAATAAAAAGGCTTTATAACATTAGCTGCAAAATATTTTCCCTGGTCTGTCCTTTGCAACTTTGAAAATAAATAAAACTGTGTGGGTTTTTTTTTTCTTTTTGCATTTTTATTATGACTTCCATCTTTAAATATCGAGCATACATTAGAATATTTGGCAAGCATTTATTTTTGAGGTTTTTTTTTTAAAGATTTATTTATTTATTTATTTGACAGCCAGCTAGCCAGCGAGAGAGAGAACACAAGCAGGGGCAGTGGGAGAGGAAGAAGCAGGCTCCCAGCAGAAGAGCCTGATGTGGGGCTCGATCCCATAACGCGGGGATCATGCCCTGAGCCGAAGGCAGACGCTTAATGACTGAGCCACCCAGGCGCCCCTATTTTTGAGTTTTTATGGTTTTTCATGTTTGTATTTTAATCTGTTCAGGAATTTAAAAATACTTAAAGAATAATCCCCTTCCTCTTCACAGGCTAACATGTCCATATTAATAATAGTGGTGATTGTAAAGTGCAGTTGTCAGTTCAGCAATTGAGACCCTCTGTAAGAGCAGGTGATAATGTCTGACTCTTGATTTCAGCTCAGGTCATGATCTCAGGGTTGTGGGATTGAGCCCGTGTAGGGCTTCATGCTGGGTGTGGAGCCTGCTTGGGATTCTCTCTTTCCCTCTCCCTCTGCCCCTCCTCCCTGCCCCTCCTCCCTGCCCCCCCCCCCTTGCGCTTTCTCTCTCTCTCTCAAAACAAAAACCAAAACAAAAACAAACCCAACAAAAAAGAATTGAAAAAACGAGCAGGAGAACAGGTGATATAACATTCGTAAGTAAAAGGGAATGTTGCAGGCTTGGTACAGATAATTTTATTTTAAGGCAAATTGGAAAGGTGGAAATCATTCTCTTTTGAGAGATCATGAAAAGTGAGGGTCATGGAAGTGGAGTAACTTGCCCGAAGCTACAGAAATGGGGGACCGAGATGCCAAATTAAGTCAGCTTGGTGTTCAAGCTCCCCTTTCATTGAACAGCCTCTTTGACTTTTTTATTAGAAAACCTACAGCTTAGTGATGGCACTTGTGTTCAGTCATTTGTTCTTATCACCTCCTCTAACACTTCCTTATACAGAAGGTCTTTATTCAGTATGTCTGGTATTTGATGTCCTACTTACCATTTTTGGAATTTTTCTCGATATATTTAGTAGTGAGGTGTTTTATATCAATGCAGAAATATTTTCCAATTCAAATGTAAATTTGAAAAAAATCCTTATGCTGATAATTTCTCAATGGAAAATTTCCATATGAATGGTTAACTGGAGTGACAGTTCAATTCATGATTTCTGTTCCTTGACATCCCCTAGCCAATGATACTTAAAAAAAAAAAATCAAGTTGCTTGTTTATTTATTTTTTTGGTCATTAATATACTTCCATTTATAAGGACATAAGAAAGGAAGCTGAATTACTTCGACAACCCATTTTTGGTCCCCTCTGCATCCCTCACCCCATGTTACAGAATCTTGCAAAGAGTGGACATCGGTCAGGGATGGTATTCATAATATAGCAGGTGGGACAAGGGTACTGATCCATCAAAGAGAATGATGGTTGAAACAGGGTCCTGCAGCCATGCGCTGTCCTCTCATTATCTTTCCAGTGGCTAGATTGCAGGGAAGTCTGGATTTGGAGTAGCGGATGGGGTGCTCAGAGTGGTGGGCACATGAAGAGCTGAGAGAGGCAGCTATTTTCCCAAGACTATGGACGTATTTTGCTGTTTAACAGCCATTCACCCACACTAGTGCCACCCTGGACACTGCAATATCTGTTGCTTTGACTGCATTGTGGTCTATCTCCTTTATGGTCATGTAGTAATCGTGACCCAAAACCACCATAAGAAAAAGTAGCACCAATAAACTCCATATGTGAGGTCCTTACAGGTTTTGAAATTTATAGGGAGAGATCGCTTTAAACTGCAGAGGTCAGAAGGAAGGCTTATGTTTCAGCTAAAAGTTGCATGAATTTGAAACATTTGTCAAAATTGTTCTGATATTATTATAACAAAAGTGCATGAAATTTTAAAAATTAATTTATCCTTATTGTCAACTAAAAATGTGCAAATTTTTTGCAGCAGTGGCTGAATGCTCTGTGATAAAACTTGACATAGTTTATTTGTACCTTTCTTTCCTTTGTTCATTTTTCCTTGCCTAATATTGGCCATGTAGGTTAAGAAGAAAAACTTTAAGGGCACACAAATACACATTAAAAAATAAACTTAATTATTTGCCTTTTCTTTGACAAATAGCTTTGCCTTGTGAATTTGAAATTTCAACGTTAATCAACAGTGATTATATCAATATAGCTAAAAATAAACTGTCTGGAATTTCGGTCTTTATGACCTCAGAAAGTAATTAACAAATAACATTTAGTAGTTATAGGTGTACAACATAATAATTTGCTATATGTGGGGATCACAGGATGGTTACAAGTTTTCACCACAGAGCTACAATTTTTTTTTTTTTGTACTGAGAACTTTTAAGAACTACTCTCTGAGCAACTTTCAAATATACGTACAGTATTACTGACGATAGTCACCATGCTGCACACCACGTCTCCAGGATTTATTTATCTATAACTCATTTCGCTCACCTTTCCAAGCCCTGCCTCTGAAAACTACCAAACCACCCATCACTTCTCTCTATCTGTGAGTTTTTGTTTTGTTTTGTTTTTTAGATTCCACATAAAGTAAAAATCACACAGTATTTGTCTTTCTTTGACTTAGGAAGTAAATTTTAAACATTTTTTATGTTTATTCTGATTTTTTTCTTTATTTTTTATTTTTATTTTTTAAAGAGGGAGAGAGAGAAGGAGAAGGGGCAGAAGGAGAGGGAGGGAGAGAATCTTAAGTAGGCTCTATACGCATCATGGAGCCTGACTCAGGGCTTGATCTTAGAATCCTGACATCATGCCCTGAGCTGAAATCAAAAGTCAGATGCTTAACTAAGTGAACCAACCAGGGAGCTATTTAGAAATCTTAGGGGGACTTCTGGGTGACTCAGTTGGTTAAACGTCTTCCTTCGGCTCAGGTCATGATCTTGGAGTCCTGGGATTGAGTCCTGCATCAGGCTCCCTGCTCAGCCGGGAGTCTGCTTCTCCCTCTCCCTCTCCCTCTGTTGCTCCCCCCTACTTGTGCTCCTCTCTCTTTCTCTCTGTCACATAAGTAAACAAAATATTTAAAAAGATAAATAAAAGCAATCTTAGAAATGTATATTCTAAAGAGACAAAACAGATTTACATAAAGGAATTAAAATACCTATGTGATAAGCAACATAGGAAGAATTAAAATATTCATTTCCATTTAAATTAAGAAGTAAAATTTGCCCCCCGAAAGAAAATATACATATGCTTACAGAACAAACATTAACAAGTTCTTCAAAGAAAAGAACTTTAACCAACCATCAGGAAGACAGTAAACAGGGCCAAAGTCACTCCTCAAATCCTGACAAATGACAAATGCTTGTTGTAGACACTTTACCTAAGAACACACACATATAAAAACCTTTAGCCATATTGAACCTATGAATTCACACTGTCACACAATAAAAATGGATTACTATCCAGACAACTCATTATCAGCAATAGCCAAATTATGGAAAGGGCCCAAATGTCCCTTGACTGATGAAGGAGCCAGAAGATGGAGTATTACTCAGCCATCAAAAAGAGTGAAATCTGACCATTTGCAAGAACTTGGATGGAGCTAGAGAGTATTATGCTAAGTGAAATAAGTCAGTCAGAGAAACCCAAATACCATATAATTTCAGTCATATGTGGGATTTAAGAAATAAAATGGATGAACATAGGGGGAAAAGAAGTGAGAAAGGCAAGCCATAAAACAGACTCTTAATGACAGAGAACACGCTGAGGGTTGATGGAGGGAGGCAGGCGGGGGATGGGCTAGATGGGTGATGGGGATTAAGATGGCACTTGTGATGATCAGTGGGTGTTGTATGTAAGTGTTGAATCACTAAATTCTGTACCAGAAATCAATATTCACTGCATGTTAATTAACTGGAATTTAAGTAAAAACTTGAAACTAGAAAAAAAAAATAAAGAAAAGGGCAATATCCAAACAGTTTTCAGGGGAGAAACAGGATTCCCTTTCATATGTAGAGTCAGCACGAAGTTATCAAAAACTAAGGTCTCAGGGAAAAATTTGCTTTAAGGACTATAGCAGCATGCTAAGAAACCAAAAACTCAACAAACAAGACCTCCTGGAGTAGGGGAGTTGTGTTGTGAAGGGCTTACGCTTTCCGTCACTCAGGCTGGAACCCATATTGGCTCTGTTTTGTCAGGCTGATGCTATTTGTGATGCAGGTGACACGGAACCCTAAAGCGTTCTGTTTTATTGGTTTTTGTTCCTTTCTTGGCAATAAGAAATGTATTTCCCTTGCCATATGCTAACAGTTCAAATACAATGTCTTGCTACACAGCTTAATGATCATTAATATATCCTCAGAGATTCTCTTCCAACCCTTGCTTACAATGGTTAAACTCTGTATGTTTTGGACAAAATCCCAGGAAGTTTAATTTATTTGGCTACATGTGGTAAATGCTATCTTTGAGAAAAGTTCATTTTCCACATTCTTTGCCCTTGCTCCCGAGATATGAACGCAATAGAGAGAGAGGCAAGGAGCACTAAGGTCCTCCAGTAGCCCACCCTCTCCATGTTACTTCAATTTATCAGGATTCCATAGAGGTTCCTGGCTTAGCCCGGAACTAGAGAGAATGGAGAGACTATATCCAGTTAAAAACAAATATAAAATGATCAGAAAACAGATCTCATCAGACTTACTTAGGATATGAAGCAGAACTTTGATTGCACTTTCCCTTAGGGGTTCATTCCCAAGACACGGTAGACATTGGGGACAGAGGATCTTTAATGGCAACCACAAAGAAATGATGATGCAACTAGTTCAGGGAACTTTTATCTAATTGATGAAGACTGAATCTGTTTCTTACAGTGAGTATTCCACATTTTCTTCTTGGAAGAAAAGAAACAGTAAAACCAAATGACTACTGAAAATTCTGACCTACTCTGCATGAGAAGGCAGCCATACTAAGGGGAGGGATGAAAGCTGACAAACTTGGCTTATTCTTACTTTAGTTCTTCACGCCATCTTTAAAGAAGAGAGAGCCTACTAGAATGTAAGCTGAGAACTTCTGAATCATTTTCTGTTCTTTCCACCTGATTTTCAACAAGTTCAAGAGAACACAATTATTTTAAGTGGAATTAAAATAAATTATATATTTGGCTCATGGCCAGGACTGGCATAATCCTCCTCTTCGTTGAATGATTGAGCAAAATCTAAGAAGAGGTAATTTATGTAGACATAAGTTTAGGTTTTGCAACTGGATCAAAATATAGTCATCTAAGTATAAAATGGGACAGATACTTTAGCAGCAGAAGAAGGAAAAAAGATTGCACTGAATTCAACTCACATCCTGTCTACACCACCTGGGTGATCTCCTTGCTAAGGGGAGATTATCATAGATTGTGGTGATATTATGCTAGTGCTCTGAACACAAGTTCAGCTCGTGCTCTGTTCCCCCACTCTGTGTCGTTTGATCTTTATGGAGCACTACATTCTATTCTCAGAAGCAAGTGCAGCAGAGAAGCTGAGAAATTAATATGTTCATGGAAGGCTTGGGTAGGGTTAGAAATCAAGGGTGACAAGGCATTGTTCTGGAGCTTTGGGCAACTGCCAAGTGGAAGACTGAGAGGTGGAGTTGGATGGACCCTGGAAGAGTTCCTAGACTCTTGAAGAGCCCCGAACAAGAGCTGAGTGTGATGGGTGGACCGTCTGCCTGGCCATCCCATCTTTCTCTTTAATGCCCTGAAGCAAGGATCTAAGGTAAGCTGCATTATTGGTCTCAGAGGAGACCTTGCTAAAGTCCAATAATACATTTCAGATTAGAAAACTGGAGGAAACATATCTAGCGTAAGTACGATGCTGCAGCCCAATAGTCCTGGGCTAATAAAACGTTTTAAAAGTGAAGTATAGGGGCACCTGGGTGGCTCAGTTGGTTAAGCGTCTGAGTCTTGATTTCAGCTCAGGTCATGGTCTCAGGGTTGCGTGATCGAGCCCTGCGTCAGGCTCCACACTCAGTGGGGAGTCTGCTTGAAATTTTCTCTCTCTCCCTCTGCCCCTCCCCCTGCTCTCTCTCTCTTAAATAAATAAATAAATCTTTAAAAAATAAGTTAAGTATAAGTATGTTCGGAGTGCTTATACATCTCCCTCTCATTCTAAGTGGATGAGAGTTCTGAGAGAGTAGGAGACAGATTTCAGGTATATTGAACACGTGAAGCAGCTCAGGTCCGAAGACCAGCTGACCTAAGCAAAGGCACCTTGAGAGAGGGTTACAAGGGGTAGATGGAGGGTATACAGGTGGGACAATGTAGGCTCTTGTCCAGATTTCTTCCCTGTATGTTTCCATAAAGGTGATACTCAAGGGCACCAGTCTGTTCTCCTGTGGGCTTCTCACTAGTGGCCGTTGGCTGTAACCTCAACACCAGGCCATTAGGCAGCCAAACATGCATTGCCCTGTACTCATAATGGAGTGGATTTTGCCTCCCTTTGTGAGGAACGGGATTGTGAACACACAGTTTCTGCAGTGTGACAAAGGAAAATGCACAGTCTGTTTGGGCACACACGCGTGCAAAGCCCACCTCTGCCAGTCACCAGCATCATGAATGTGGATTGAGCTTTAATTTTCCTCCTATGTGAAAGGAAATAATGATATTTACCTTGCAGGCATTCAATGAAGCACGTAAGGCAAAAACACTAGCAATTACTGTGCACTTATCAAGGTGCTTAGTGAGACTCTACTAAATGCTTTGCATGCATGATCTCATTGTACCCTCACAAAAATTTACAAAGTAGGTGTTACTATGATCGTTCCTGTTTCACAATGAAGATGTTCCCAGGGTCAGGGAAGGTGGGCTCCAGAGTTGGAGACCATGCATTTAGGCTTGGGTTATAATTTGTAAATTGCACAGCCTCCCTCCTAAAAATGAGTGGCTTCTCATTTCTTCTGCAGCTGGCCTCACTTTCACCCTGCTGTGTGTGTGTTCACCTGGTGAACTCAAGCAAAGTTCACTGAAGTGAGCGTTATTAGACATCTGTTCTGGAACCATCTCTGCCATCAGATAGCCATGGGACCTTGGGGAGGCTACTTCTCTTTTCTAGATTTTTGTTTTCTCCTTTCCTTATTGATGGATTTCTGTGGAGTCTTAAAGTATGATAGCTTCAGATCTGATCTTTTGCCCTGGTCCTCATCTCACTTTTGTTTTCTTGGCCACAGCATGCCACTAAGTCATAGCACCCCTGACGATCTCCCAGTTACTGGTATATTTTTTTTCTGTGTCCCACTTTTGAAGATATGTTCACCACATCTGTTGTGACTCCTCTGTTCTTCTTCTAGTGGAAACCGGAACCAGTCAATGGCCATTGAAAACTACACGAGGGTCACCGAGTTCATTTTCACAGGTTTGAATTACAAACCCCAACTGCAGGGCTTCCTCTTCCTGCTCTTCCTGAGTTTCTACCTCATCAATCTAACCGGAAACTTGGGTATGATTATTCTGATTCGGGTTGATTCCCGCCTTCACACACCCATGTACTTTTTCCTCAGCCACTTGTCCTTCGTGGACATCTGCTTCTCCTCTGTTGTGAGCCCCAAGATGCTCACTGACTTCTTTGTGAAGAGGAAGGTCATCTCTTTCTTGGGGTGTGCTTTGCAGCAGTGGTTTTTTGGGTTCTTTGTGGCAGCAGAGTGTTTCCTCCTGGCATCCATGGCCTATGACCGCTATGTGGCCATCTGCAACCCATTATTGTATTCCGTTCTTATGTCCCAGAGACTCTGTGTCCAGCTGGTGGTTGGTCCCTACGTCATTGGGTTCATGAACACCATAACCCATACAACGAATGCATTTCGTCTTCCTTTTTGTGGCCCGAATGTCATTAATCATTTCTTCTGTGACATGTCCCCCTTGCTTTCTCTTGTATGTGCTGACAGCCGGCTTACTAAGTTGATAGTTTTTGTCGTGGCTGGAGCTGTGGGGATCTTCAGTGGCCTGACTATCGTGGTCTCCTACATTTACATCCTCATTGCCATTATGAAGATCCACTCTGCCGAGGGGAGGCACAAAGCCTTTTCTACCTGTTCTTCTCACCTGACGGCTGTCTCCATCCTGTATGGTACTCTTTTCTTTATTTATGTGCGGCCTAGTGCAAGTTTCTCCCTGGATCTCAATAAAGTGGTGTCGGTGTTTTATACAGCAGTGATCCCCATGTTGAACCCACTTATATACAGCTTGAGGAACAAGGAGGTCAAAGATGCCATCCACAGGACTGTTACTAGGAGAAAGTTTTGTATGGCCTAAATTCTTATGTAGAAAGGAAATTGGGGGAGTAATCTAAAAAGATAGACAAACTGTGTGGATTCCTAAGATTCTAGGCCACTTGCAAGTGTTGGGGGCTGGTTCACACCCCTAATTCATTTCTCCACTTACTCCTTCATTTAGTCAATCAATGTGGATTCATTCAGCCCTATATATGATCTTTTATCTGTAATATACCAATATTATAGTTCACTTCTACAGTCCATTTAATTTTGCTTCTCTCAGACACTTCACAGCCCGATTATTTTAAAAGACGCTTTATTGGGGTGCCTGTGTGGCTTAGTTGATTAAGGGTCTGCCTTCGGCTCGGGTCATGATCTCAGGGTCCTGGGATCGAGCCCCACATCAGGTTCCCTGCTCAGTGGAGAGCCTGCTTCTCCCTCTCCCTCTGCTGCTCCCCCTGCTTGTGCTCTCTATCTCTCACTCTGTCTCTCTCTCTGTCAAATAAATAAATAAAATCTTTCAAAATATAATTTAAAAAAAGCTTTATTATTTAATTTCAGTTATTAATTTTTTTGTCATTCTGCTAACATATTTTCTTTCCCTGCTGAATCTTTGACGTTGGAATTTTAAAATGCAGTGCTCTGGGGGCGCCTGGGTGGCACAGTCAGTTAAATGTCTGATTCTTGGTTTGGGTTCAGGGCCTGATCTCAGGGTGGTGAGATCGAGCCCGTCTTGGGCTCTTCAAGGAGCATGGAGTCTGCTAAAGACTCTCTCTACCTCTCCCTCTGCCTCTCCCCACTGCGTTCTCTCTCTAAAATAAATAAATAAATCTAAAAAAAAAATGCAGCGCTCTGGGTTTTGCACTTATATCTAGATCCCATCAATAGGAATGTGTGTGTGTGTGTGTGTGTGTGTGTGTGTGTGTGTGTATAAAGATTTGGGATTGTATGCTTAACCTCATGAGTGGAATGAAATCCTTAGCTGTATACACTAGTTTTTTTGGGTGACCTTGACACAAAGAACTACGTATATCTCAGGGACTGGAGGTGGATCTGTGTTCAACTCTGACAGGTGGATGGTTCACAGGGATCATTTATAGTAAGAGAGGCTTGTGCTCATCTCTAATGCATCTAACACTGGAAGAGCTTCTGATAGAAGGTGTTAAGCCTGTATTTTCTCAGAATCCAATTTTCTGGAAGATGTTGAGAATATTATTACCTAAACTTCTGCAGGTTGGGGCTTGGTTGTGCGTATGATGGTGCCTTTAAAACCCTGCTAATAAAGTTTATTACCCAGCCAAGAATGTATGAGAAATGCCATAGTTGAAAGTAGGCTCTCAGTCTAGACCAACCTGTTTCTAGTAAGATCAGTAGGTTTGTAGCATCACAAAGGAGTTCGTACATGTGGCTCAATTTGATGGTTATAACTCCAGGGCAAGATGAGTGCTGGGCAGCCTTCGGGTCTGAGCACCATCCCTGCATACGGAGAGTGGACACCCACACCAGGGTCTCCATGTCCTCTCAGAGACCCAGCAAAGTGACCCAGTTCTATCCTATCCTATCTTTCTTTCTTTCTTTTTTTTTTTAATGTATCTTTTTTTTTTTTTAAAGATTTTATTTATTCGACAGAGAGTGAGACAGCCAGCGAGAGAGGAAACACAAGCAGGGGGAGTGGGAGAGGAAGAAGCAGGCTCATAGCATAGGAGCCTGATGTGGGGCTCGATCCCACAACGCCAGGATCATGCCCTGAGCCGAAGGCAGACGCCTAACCGCTGTGCCACCCAGGCGCCCCATCCTATCTTTCTTGATACAGCTTTACCTCTTGATTTTAAATGAAGACACAAAAAGCAGAGAGTTTTATGGAAGAAATGGGTCAGCATTCCTAGGTGACATTATAATATCAAGGGTTAATCATAATATCCTCAGGATTTAAGGAACTCCTACATCTATCTCTTTGCCAGAGATGAATTTAGCAAAGTTGATTAAGGAGCTTTTACTGAGAGTCGTGATTGGTCTATTATTTAGGTAAATAAATAAATGTTCTAACTTTTTAGTACTTTCTAGATACAAAGTATTTTGGGTTTTTTTCTATTGATTTTTGTACAATACATAGTCTCTGAAAATAGAAAATTGATCAGTGAGTTTCCACAAAATCATGGCATGCTTTATAGCTATGGGGCTTTAGAGATAATTTATCCTAACCAGATTACTGGCTCAGGGAAAAATATTTTTTTATTAACCTTTGCTTTGTAAAAGCCCAAAATACAACTTGCTATCAATGTAGTTATGAGAGACTCATTTAAAATTCAGAATGTTGTTTTACAGTGAGTTTCCCGGATGGGATAAGATTTCTCCAAGACCATTCATTGGTAGAGAAGCAACATAATATAATCGGAAAATTTAGAATTGGAAAATGTCATGCATTCATTTATTCAACAAATAATTATTGAACTTCTTCTATGTGGCAGGCACTGAACCAGGTGTTGCATAGAACAGTGAAGAAAACAAACATCATTCTTGCATCTGTACGGTTTACAGGATAGCAGATCTAAGATGTTCTTCTGTTCATTACCCTTTTGATGTATGTCAAGTCTGTGATGAGATACACAGAAGTAATGATAATATCTACCTTATCATAGATTATCATGGAGATTAAACTAAAGAATGGATGTGGAATCACTTCATAAAGTATAAACATGTTTTGCTGCTTCCCAATAAAAACCATTCAATGCAAACAGCAAAAGTCTGGAAACAGAGTGTTATTGGAAGTGTGTCAGATCTCCCAGTACCTGTGAATTGGCAGGATCTTAGGATGCAGTACTGGGGGAGGGGGGACACAGAGGCAGCTGGGACAGTCACTTCAATTCTAATCCTAGATCCATCACTTGAGTTTTGTGATTTCAGGGATGTCTTTTTAATTCTATCTATAAACTAGGGATAATAACGCCTAAATTACTGAGGATTTGTAACCAGTTTCTTGAAGGGGCTGAAGTTCACAGGGTATACGTAGGAGGCAACTTTCTTACGTTTCATCATTGTCCCTTCAAAATGTTTCTGGTCATCTCAGACCTCCCTTCCACTCATTGAAATTGCAGACAGATCAAATAGTTTTTCCTTGAAGTAGGAAGCAAATGATTTCTTTTCTTCCCCAAGTATTGGAAAATCAAGTCCACTGTAATGTCAGATTACACGCCCTTTCCCAGATTACAACATCCTCCCTTCCCTGTCTCAGGTGCTAGTGTCTATGCAGGTCAAAGAGGGGCTAAACGGAGACACTACTGCTGGTCCTCCCTCTTCCGTCTGGGATCAAAGCCAGGATACAAAGAAGAGAAAGACAGCAGAAAGAGTTGGCTGGAACTGTTGGAATGTGTGACAGAGGCAAGATTGCTGGCTCTTTCTCTTGGGGGATTCTTTGGTGGGCTCTCAGAGCCAGAATGCCCTCAGCCATGCCCTGACCCCTGAGTTCAATCTGTTAGCACTTTGGAAGACAATGCCTCCTCTTGCTTGACATTTATGGTCCCTCCAGCAGCTCCCTGGCTTCTGGTCTTGACTCCTGGACTGTGATGATCTCATCCCGCCAGGAGGCTGATTTGAGGGAATTCCTTTTTAAGATGACCCAGAATCTTCCCTCTTTCTTGTGGCCCATGCCTGGCTCCAGAAAACACAGACATGGCTGGGCCCTCCAAACTCTGAAAGAGTAGGCTCTGTCACTTGGTTTGGGTAAAGGCAAAAGAATGGCACAATGACAATTCTCTTTGCAGAAATCCTCCCCCAATCCTCCTGACCTCCTCCCCTCAGGTGCTTTTCCTCTAGGCTTAGGGATAGCAGAAGAAAATGATCCAATCTGTTAATGTTGGAGGATCTGGGATCCCGAGTGGATACTCCCACCCCCTTAGCAAAGCAATGTCCACATACTCTGCTTTGAAAGTCATCAAGTTCAGCCACCTCAGCTTGTCCTTGATTCGGGAACCTTTGCTCGAGTTCTGAGACAACATTATGCATCCTGGTGTAATTTAAATCAGATAATAGAGATTAGGTGCCAAGTTTTGTGCCTTGCTATAAAAAATTGTCAAAGAATACAGGGTATGTTACTCTTGGGACATTGACCAAGGTATTTTTCACTTGTGACAATCCCTAAATATTACTGCATGTAAAAAAAATTTCTCTTTTATTACCAGACACTTCATCATCAGACTTAAAAAAAATCTTACAATTTTTTAGTTTGCTGTGTGATTGCTTATTAACTGAGAAAATATACACAATCAGTTATGTTTTATATTTGCACAGTAATGAGTTAAAGAATAAAGACCTTAATTTTTGCTTTGTTTAAATAATGATACAGTTAGAAATAACAGTTGAAGTTAATTTACCCACAACCTTCACATTAGAACTTAAGTAATATTTGTATCCTGCCCTTTATAATACTCTCAGTCTTGTAGGGGAAAAAAATGAGAGACACAAAAACTCCTTTCTCACTTCTATCTTGGATTAGGAGATGAGAATAGGAATATCAGATCCTTGTTGAATTATCTGGGTGATTTTAACTGTAAAACTGCTCTTGTATGTAAACCAAGGATAATTATCCTAGAGTGTTATAGAGACCTATATCCCTATGTGTGATTTTCCTCTTTTTTTTTTTTTTTTTTTTTGGTCATGGATGGCTTCTTGTGATACTTCCACATACTCCCACTAGGGTTTAAAAGGATGCAGTCATCCAAGTGATGTAGTCACTGCTTAATCAGTATAGGGATTGTGTCACTAGTATGGGGAAGCAAGTGAGCTGTGGGGAGTATACTGGTTTATAGACAGGACTCTACTGTGGCTGATGCCTTCATTTACAAGGATATCTTCTTTACGATATCTCAACCTGCTTTGTGTCTTGACCGTCTTGTGTGCCTGGGATGGAGGGAGAGGAAGATACCATAAGCACTGATGGGTTTTCCCAAGGTAGCATGCCCTAGACATCTTGAATTGTGTGAGTAATGAATAGATAGTGAAAAACAGTCGTAATAAAACAGACTGAGGAAAAGTGCATCTTACATGCTTCACGTCCCTCTTTGTGGCCCATAGAAATCTGACGTTAAATAAACCTGTTTATATTTGATTAAGTCAGTGTTTCCCAAACTTTTTTGGCAATGGAGACCTTTGTAAAGAATTCTTGGTACCATGCGGTAGAACTACTGTCCCGAGGTGCAGTTTGAAAAACACTGTCTTGTAGGGAAAGAAAGGACATGTTAGAGATCCAGATATGTCCTTTCACTTGAGATAGGATGAATTGAGCTTTGAGGAGAGACAGAGCTTTGCCAATATTCTTTAGCTATGTCTTTCAAGTTTTTCTTCACTTCTTAGGGAAGAGGAATGAGAAGTGCATGAAGAAGGAATATTTTTGGGGGTCAATCTTTACTTTGAAAAATGACTCAGAGCAAGGTGAGCAAATGTAAGCATAATGCCAGGGAAACATGTAGGGGTAATGGTGCATTTTCTGAGCTTAAAATGGGTTCAAAAAATGAAAAATTTGACTACTATCATGAAACTTCCATAGGTCAAATAATTAAAAGTCCATGTTAAAAAAAGGGGGGGAATATTTGTAGGAAATACATACTTGGTACTTTCTTTCCTTATTAAGTATTTTTGCAAAGAGCTTGTAGGTGTATGAGAAAAAGATTCTGTACAGAATATCAGGAGAAGGGGAAATCTTAATAGAGGTTGGAAAGTGTCTCAGCATGATGGGTATAACATGGACATTAGAAAAAAATGTTTTTTTGTTAATTAGTGAATTAAATGTTTTGTTAAGTATTGAATTAAAAGTTTCATTTTTATAAATGGTGAAAGAAATTTCAAAATATTTATCAAGTGACTCGAAAATATTCCTGTATTAGACTTCTAATGCCAGATCCAGGATTGCTGGCTCTTTATTTTGGGGGATTCTTTTGTGGGTTCTTCAGAGTAAGCCAGTAATCCCAGTTCAACCACAATTCAGAGGGTTACCATAAGTTCACACTTAGTAATAATTTATCTCCAATGAATCATGTCTTTCAAATGTGCCCCACAGTTATATATCTATATCTATTTATATTTTATTATATATACTATATATTAGTATATAATATATAATATATTATGTTATATTTATATATTTATAAATATATATATATTTATAATTTACACAGAGATAACATAACCCAGTAGAGACATGTAAGTGTTTAACAGAAAGAAGAGTTCCACAAAATATACTTAGTTTTACTACCTGCAGTACATTTTGATCACTCAGTTTCAGGGACTGGCCAACTGTGGTCTTGGCCAACTGTGGGGCCAAATCCAGCCTGGCACCTGTTTGCATGTGGCTTGCAAGCTAAGAATGGTCTTTATGTTTTTAAATGGTTGGTTAAATCAGTAGAAGAATAATATTTCATGACCATGGAAATTATTTGGAATTCAAATTTCAGGATCCATAAATAAAGTTATGTTGGAATACAGCCATGTTGTTACATCGGTTTTCAATGGCAGCCCTATGACATTTTAGGGGCAGGATGACTCTTTGTTGTGAGTACTGTTCTTTGCATTGCGGGACGGTTAGTCACATGCTAGCCTCTATCATTAGAGGCCTGTCGCATCCCCACCCTGGTTATTGCATCAAAAATGAATCCACCAGATGAGCTCTGTGGGATTAAAACGTGTAAGTCAGAACGACTGGTCTGTGGCTTGCTTGGGGCTGCTTTGGGGCTACAAAAGCTGAGTTGAGTAGTTGTCACAGAGACAGTCTGCCAGCAAAGCCTAAAATATTTACATATTATACACCTTTTCATGGAAAAAGTTCGGTGATTCCTGCTTTACTCCTATTCTCTTCTCTTGTATTCCATTCCATTCCATTCCATTCCATTCCATTCCATTCCATTCCATTCCATTCCATTCATTTTTATTCTATTTCTTTAAACAATGCTGGTCATGGCCGACTAAACTAATTTCATTTCCCAATAATAAGACCCAACCGGTGGTTTGAGAAACGTTATCCCTAAGCAGCTCTGGAAAGGCGGTATATGGAATATCGGATAAGAGCATATGCCTCACAGCCAAGCTTACACTCATATTTTGACTGGGTTGCTTCACAGTTGTGTGGACCTGGCCAAGTTACTGAATCTCTCTGAGCTCCTATAACCACATGCACAAAGTGGGGGTGGTAATAATAATAGATACACAGTTAACGTTTGTAAGACTAGGATGGGTCCATGTACATCCTGAGCCCTGGTCATTTGCTACTGTCATTGGCGTTTGTATTAGTTAAAGTCTTCCAGAGAAACAGAACCAATAGGGTGAGTGTGGATAGATAGAATGAAGTTTATTCAAAGGAATTGACTCATGGGATTATGGAGGCTGACAATTCCAAAATCTGCAGGGTGTGTTGGCAAGCTGAAGACCCAGGAAGGAGCTGATGCTGTGGTTCAAGTCTGAAAGGTGTCTGCTGCCAAATTCCCTCTCGCTCAGAAAAGGTCAGTCTTTTATTCTCTTCAAGCCTTGGACGGATTGGGTGAGGCCCACCCACATTAAGGAGGGCAATCTCCTCAAAGTTCACTGATTTAAATGTTGACCTCATCCAGAGACACCCTCACAGAAACATCCAGATGAACGTGTGACCACCTATCTGGGCACTGTGCCCCGCCAAGTTGACACGTGAAACTGACGATCACAGTGGTTACCATCGCATCATGGTAAAATAAAGAAAAGTGATCATTGTTCAGAACACTCAAGAAGTTGGGAAAAGACTGGGGTATCTCACTAGAGTTTGTTTAGACAATTCATTATTTTAAATATAATAATAAGAAAAGTAAAATACGAAATTATAGGGAAGATGTTTTGAATTTGCGTAAAAATCACAAATAATTTCTTTCCAAATTTTTGAATAGGAAACTCAAGTTTGCTTCCATGAGCACTACAGTTTTACTCCAGGCTTTTTGTTGAAATTACTACGAATAATTCCTGATGAATAATTTTTAGTCATAATTTGAAAAAAATTTTACAGCAGTCATATATTTAAAGGAGCTGAAATTAAGTTTCGAGAAATGGTATTAAAGCTGTTTTTTCTTTTCTCCTTTTGACAAATGCAATGTTGAGATTTCTTGGTGTCATGAAAATGGAATTCAGATCCACTTTAATGCTGACAGATTATGTATTTCAAACTCCGATGCATCTGTAACGTGAACATTCACGTGCTGTTAGATGGGTATGCGGCAGTCTAGACGTCAGTCAAATGACAATCAGATGAAAGCCACAGATGCATCTGGTAGATACGAAGACAGACTGGGGAATCCACATGGAGCAACCTTTGCCAGAAACTCCAGCAGGCCCACCTATTCACCAACTCTTACTTGACTCCATCTCCATAGACATTCACTGAATGTACATGTCATGCAACATCATGGTCCCTTCTCTTTGGTGGGGCTGTGGAAGTTGCTCAGGTGTCTGACTTAGACCCCAATAGTGTGTTGCAGCAAAACAGAGAGAGGAAGAATGAATGTAGGGGTTAGTCCCTGTGGGGCCCATAGGGCATGCCAACAGACCCTCTCTGTGTGAACTGCTTTCTGAAAAATGCCCACAGAGGCGGCCCACGGTTGGAGTCTCCCAGGCCAGGGGGGACCAGCTATCCCATCTTCGTCCCCATGTTTCTTGGCACAGCTACACTTTGCATGCTGATTGAAAAGCTCTTTTTGTTCACCAGGGTTGCCCTAGCGGGACGCCTGCTACAGTGTAGGTACTTAGTAATATTGTTAAATGATGACTATAAGCTGCCCAATGCTTAATTTTATCACATTCACCCTTATCTCAGCAGAAAATCTTTGCTTTGTCTTTGCATGTCTAAAAAGCTGACTGACGTTCATAGCACACTATTCACCACAGTCCAAAGCTGGAAACAACCCAAATAGCCACTAAAGGATGATTGGATTTTGAAATGTGGTCTATATCCATACAGTGGAATATTATCCAGCTCTGAAAAGGAATAAGATTTTTTACATGTTACAACATGGATGAAACTTAAAGACGTTATGTTAAGTGAAATAAAAATAAAATGATACATACATATGTGACATAGAGACAAAAGACCAAAAAAGAAAGAAAAGAAAGAAATCATCTAACTTAGTAGCAGTTATATTTGTGGGGTAAGACTGGCCAAACATGACTTCTCAAAAAATTTTCTCTCTACATTTCTATAATTAGTTAAATTTTTTTAAAAAATGTATTTAAAAACTCCCGGAAATCTCTTCAGAACGCCCACTTAATTCTCTACTTTCTTTTTCAAGGGTAGTGACTCTCCTCCTATTTATTTTTAATTGAGGTTAGGATTTGAGAAGAAGCCTGTTTTACCTATGTGTTCTTCATTTTCGATCAGTAGCACTGTTTTAAGCCTTGTCTTGCCAATGTATAGACTTCAAGTATTTAATTTACTATTTGCTGGTATCAACCACTCTTGCCTGGTATCTTGATTTGCCTGATTTTATACGTGAGGCCCCTGTGCCATGGATTTTCTACCCGATGAGAGAGGTTGTTAGTCGGTTCTGGGCCTCTGGACCCTCTGGTGGGAAAGACTGTGTTGGGGGCAGGGGGAAGGAGCAGAAAGGCGGAATGGGGTGGGGGCTGGGGAAATGACATGCTTACAGTTTTACATAAATTTGTTTTGGAAAATTGAGACCCAACTAATACTCTGGCAAATATGTAAATAACCATGGGGGAAGCCTGAAACCATAAGGATCATTGGCAACATTGATAAAGGGCTGTCCATCTTGTCCACTTAAGATCAAGAAAATATTGGGTTCAGAAGATCATTGGAGGAGTGGAGTTTTGGATTCTGTCACTAACCTTTGTTGTGATCTTCAGAAGCTAACTTGCTTCTAAGAGCGCTTCATTTTCCTCATTTATAAAACAGAATTAGAAGCATTTATGAACAATGAAATAAGGGTTATTTATGGAAGTTAAATAGTACAGGGATTTGTTGGTGTTTATCATTACTGTTAATCAGAACAACCAGAAAGATATAGTCTCCATCCTCAGGAAATTTCCAACCAAATAAAGCATGGCCAATGTATAAATGACTAAAATTTATAACAACATAATAGTCATAAAAGCAAGTACATGGCTTAATGGAGGCTCAAAGGAAAGAAGAAAGGAAGACATAGAGGAAGAAAAGAAAGAGTGAAGCTTTGTGTTGGATTAAGGTGGTGAATGATTTCATGGAGGAAGTGGTCCTTGAGATTGGCAGTGAAGATAGGGGTTGAACGTCTAGCCATGGTGAGGATACCGAGTGGTGAGAATGGCACAAGGAAGGGCTCAGTGATGTGACAGAGAAGGGATCTGATTTAGCTGAGATGATAGGAACTGTGAAGGAAAGAGGTGGGGGGAAATGGATAGAAGATCAGATGGAGTCAGATCCCCTAATCAGTGTGGGGTGTTGGGGCATTATTTTTTCTAGGTGGGAGGCCAGCATTTATAACAGGTGGGGCTACCCAGTGGAGAGGCGGCTTTGTGGAGGGTGGTCAGGAATGAGAGACTGGAGGTTAGGGACCCGGTAGGAGCTAGGGCAATGGCCAAGGTGGGAAGAGTGATGGCCACACAGTGAGAACACTTAATATTGGTAGAGCTCCTACTACATCCTGGGCACATTATGTGCCTTATTTAATTTTCCACTGCAGGCACTGCTGTTTAACCTGCTGTCACATTGGAAGGAACTGAAACACGACTTTTAAATTTAACTTCAAGATCAAGTTCAAGATCAAGAGACGGTGCTCCAAACTAGAGGTGACTGTGTACAACACACCTGTTCTTTGACACAACCAAGATGTGAATTACAGACTTTCCTATGACAGCCTCTGATTTTTTATAATTAATCTCCTGGGTTAGTCAGACATTGCTGAATTTGGAGTAAATTTTTGTTTTGTTTTGTATGGCGGGGGGTAAAATTGCAAGGAGACAGGATTGCAATCAAGGGAATGATCATGCTAGAAAGTGGCCCCTCTGCTCTGATCAATTTACAAAGGCATCACCCATCCCCAGGATCAGCCCTTTTTTGCTGCCTCTCCTGTGCCAGGCCCTGGGAGCCGACATTCAGAGTTGAACAGAAATTATCACGCATGAAGTTTTCGTATTTCAAATTGCCTTGATTAATTAGTTCCTCTGAAACTTGTTTAGAAGTAAAATAAATTTTTTCGAGTTCGGTAATTGCGGCTCTCTGAGCGACCAATCAACCCTAATGATGCCCAAGGCATCTTGTTAGACACGGGATCAGTAACAATGTTGGGCCTTGAAGCCTCGGTCTCACACAGGCAAGAAGAGTGTAAGTTAGCATTCTGCTGTAATGGTTTCTCTGAAAAGTTAACTCCTGATGGCTCAGGCTTCAAACTCACATATAGTTTTTTTGAGTCACAGAAATGTTAGAAGCGAAAACTGCCTTCCACATACGCTAGGGTGAGCCCTTTCTTTGTTAAGTGAGGAAACTGATCTGCTCAAGGTCATGGCGTTAGAGGCACAGCTCTGTCAATAACCTGGTCCTCCTGATATTTAGAGCAATTACTCCTTGTATGGTGACACCTGCTCCTGAAAAAGGAAGGAAAGAAAGAAGGAGGAGGAAGGAAGGAAGGAAAGGAAGAAGAGAAAGCTCCAATAGCTCTCACAGTGGGAAGGAGTATTAGGCATTTTATGATTAACTCATGACTATTTCCAAAGGAACTTCCCCCAAAAAAGATAATTATGTTCTTATGGAATTTTAGAAAGTTGTGATACAACAGTAAAGGAGAATTTTTTTTTTTAAAAGAGAGTCAGTGCTTTCTGGTACTTTCTGATGAAGCCAATAAAGAGAAGGAAATAATTTTGAGCACTCAGGGGAGTAATGACACTACGTTAAACCTTTATCTCCTCTCGGTTCTCTTTTTACCCATTTTTTAAAAATTAGATTTTTTTCTGTGAGAAATATTTGATTGATATAATCTCTCAAATAGATATAGCTGTGCAAATATATTTTGTGTTTTCTTATATATGTAAACTTTGCACATATGCACAGTGCAGCAAATATATGACAAAACAAACGTTATACTAGCCTAGTGGGGAGGCGAGGTCCTGGACTGAGAAATTTAAATAGATATTACAGCGCTAAGGTTTAAGATAAAAGTGAGAAAGTTGCAACAAAAAGGCATGTTGAATTATGCAAAAAAGCAGTAAGGGACCTTGGTCTTATAACATATGCATTCATCAACTCAAAATAGTTTAGAGATGTAAATGTAAGACCTGAAACTGTAAAAACTCCTAGAAGAAAAAGTAGGGGAAAAGCTCCTTGACATTGGTCTTAGGAATAATTTTTTGGATTTGATATCAAAAGCGTAGACAACAAAACCAAAAACAAACAAGGGAGACTACATCAAAGTAAAAAGCTCCTGCACGGCAAAGCAAATAATGAACACACTGAAAAGGCAACCTATTTATTGGGAAAAAAATACTTGCAAACCATAGATCTGATAAGAGGTTAACATCCAAAATATATAAGGAACCCCAAAAACTCAGTGGCAAATCAAACCAAACCAAACAACAAAAAACCTGATTAGAAAATGGGCAAAGAACATTCATAGATATTTTTCCAAAGAAGACATATAAATGGCCAATAAGTGTTTAAAAAGATACTCAGTACCACTAATCATCAAGGAAATGCAAATCAAAAGGAGAGTGAGACATCACCTCATACCTGTTGTGATGACTATTATCCTAAAAAGACAAAAGAGGGGCACCTGGGTGGCTCAGTTGGTTAAGTGCCTGACTCTTGATCTCAGCTCAGGTTTTATCTCAGGGTCATGAATTCAAGCCCTGCATTGGGCTCCCTTAAAAAAAAAAAAAAAAGCCAAAGATAACAAGTGTTGTCAAGGACTTCGAGAAAAGAGGACCCTGGTGTGCTTTTGGCGGGAATGTAAATGGTTACAAGCATTATGGAAAGCAGTATGGAATTTCCTCTTCTGGGTCATAGAAAATTAAATCAGGACCTTGAAGAGATATTTACACTCTCATGTTCTTTCTTTTCTATTCTTTTTTCTTTTCTTTTCTTTTCTTTTCTTTTCTTTTCTTTTCTTTTCTTTTCTTTTCTTTCTTTTCTTTTTTTTCTTTTCTTTTTTCTTTTCTTTTCTTTTTCTTTTCTTTTCTTTTCTTTCTTTTCTTTTCTTTTCTTTTCTTTTCTCTTCTTTTCTTTTTTCTTTTCTTTTCTTTCTTTTCCTTTCCTTTCTTTTCTCTTCTTTTCTTTTTTCTTTTCTTTTCTTTCTTTTCCTTTCCTTTATCTCTTTTCTTTCCTTTCTTTTCTTTTTCTTTTATTTCTTTCTTTTTTCTTTCTTTCTTTCTTTCTTTCTTTCTTTCTTTCTTTCTTTCTTTCTATTTTTTAAGAAATAAAAGTTTATTGAAAACACTGCAAGGGAGCAGCAGGCAGGAGAGACTCTGTGAGGAGGTGGTGGTGAGGGGCCACAGTTACAGGGTGGGGTGAGGAGGTATGAGAATGAATGGAATTTTCCCTTTTTTAGTAACTGTTCCCGGTTGTAAGTAGTCCACTGGTTAATTCGGTCCTGTGGCTATTTTGAGGTGGGTCACTTTTGCCCTTGTGCCTGCTCAAGTTTCCATTGGTCAAGCCTATTGCCTAAAAGCAGCCTGTGCATTCCCTGCTGACAGATCAACAATGACAAATCTTTGGCATTTGGGGGGAGTCTCATCTTCAGTAGCTTCTTCCTGCTGAATGAAGGGTACAGACATGCCCCTACCTATGGGTCACATTGGTCAGTTGGGGAATTTATATATAGAAGTTACAAAAGGTAGAGGCAGCTGAATCCAAGGGAGACAACATGTCTGAATCTCCCTGAACAGAAAGGATTATCTGTTGGCTGGAAGTTAGGTAGTGAAGGAGTTTTGGCTCCAGGAGGAGAGACATCAGAAAAGACAACAAAATAGGGGCACGTGGGTGTCCAGGTCCGTTAAGCATCCAACTCTTGATTTCGGCTCAGGTCATGATCTCAGGGTCATGGGACTGAGCGCCTCATTGGGCTCTGCGCTGGGTGTGGAGACTGCTTGGGACTCTCTCTCTCTCTCTGCCCTTTCCCCAGCTTGCACACCCTAGTGCATGTTCTCTCTCTCAAATAAATAAATAAATCCATACTTAAAAAAGGCAACAAAATAAGATTATTATTATTATAAGAAAGAGAAGCCCACACTGAAACATTGTTTACAATAGCTGAGATTTGAAAATAATCTAAGTGTCCATCAATGAATGAATGGATAAAGAAATTGTGATTATATACGTTCACTTTTTAAAATGAAAGAGATACTGTGTTTGCGACGGCATGGATGAATCTGGAGGGTATTTTGCGAAGTGGAATAAGCCACAGAAAGACACATAGTGCATGATTTTACTTATATGTGGGATCTGGCTTATATATGAAATCTAAAAAACGCTTCTCTCATAGAGAGTAGAATGATAGTTACTTGGGGCAGGGAGTTTGGAGGAAGTGGAGAGATGTTGGTCAAAGGGCACGATGTTTCAGTTACGTAGGACAAATAAGCTCCAGAAATCTAATGTACAGGATGGTGACTATAGTAAGTAATACTGTATTTTATACCGGAAATGTGTGAAGAGATCAGTCCTCAGGTGTTCTCATCAAATGCACAAAAATGATAGCTATGTTAGGGGATGGATATGTTACTTAGCTTGATTGTAGTTATTTCCCTATGCATATGGATACTAATCTCATGCTATACAACTTAAATATATACAATTTTTATTAAAAATCAAATTCAAAGACGTGGAATTTGATTTTCTCATTTTTATAAATCATGAAAAATGCAAGTAATTGGCCATCTACATTTGGCAATGGTTATACTATTTTTTATTTGGTTTTATGCTTTTATATTGAAAAATAATATATATTCATGGTAAATATTCTAAGGTATGCAAATGAGTCCTCAATAAGAAGTGATCGCAGCCCAGACCTCCAGCTTCCCTCTTTAACATGGATTAGTATTGATAGTTCTGTGTGCCCTTCCAGAAGACTTTTACCCATTTATAATACTATACGTGAATGTATCTTTGCATACACAGGCAAAAGGAAAGATACTGCATATACTGTGCATTGCTTTTTTTATTCTAAAAAAAACTCAGAGATTATTATGTTTCAGTATATTAATTAATTAATTAATTAATTAACTAATCCCACAAGTTTTTATCAAGTACTACTGGGCTAGGTGCTATGTCGAGGGCTATGGCAGGGCAGGGATATAGTATATTAATGAGTAAAAACAGATTTAGACCCAGCTTTCTTGGGGTTTACGGTTTAGGGAAGAGACAGGGAGGCGTATAGCCACGGATTCATGCCAATTTTATAACATAATAAGTGCCATCAAATAAGGATGCTTGGTTGCAGATACTTTGAAAGGTATAGATTCTATCCAAGTATTTAAAGCAGCAGGGCCTGGCTCATGGAAGGTGCTTCTTGCAGAACAGGTGTATGGATATACTATATATGTGGTATCGCTTTTTTCTAGCACCAGGTGTCAAAATTCTCCCCACGAAGCTGATGTTGGAATGTATTTTTTGGCTGTCCACATATGGGTAAATAATAATGTAAAGGCAAAAGTTTTAAATATTCATTAAAAATGTCATTAATTACACTTAATATATTTGTAAGTCCTGGAAAAAATAATTTTAAATTCTTTCTTCTTTCCCTGATATAGGTAATATATTAATGGAAGCCTGTTATTCAAAAGAATCTAACACTGAAGTAGACAGAGGAAAAATGAAAGTCCCCTCAACCTCCCACCTCGTATTTACCCCCCTTAAAATTCAAGTTTCTTCTCATGAGGTAGCAAGCCCCTCCTCCTAACTTTTAAAATAGACTTTTTTTTTTTTTTTTAGAATAGTTGTAGGTTTACAGCAAAATTGAATGGAAGCTCCAGGAGACACGTTTTTCCAGTGACATTTGCCTGCAAAAGATACTGTCTTAAATATCTGCCTGCGGGCGCCTGGCTCTGGTGGTGAAGCATCTGACTCTTGATTTTGGCCCAGGTCTTGATCTCAGGGTCCTGAGACGGAGCCCTGCAGTAGCTCCACCCTGGGTGTGGAGCCTGCTTAAGATACGTAACTCATAGGGCGCCTGGGTGGCACAGTGGTTAAGCGTCTGCCTTCGGCTCAGGGCGTGATCCTGGCATTATGGGATCGAGCCCCACATCAGGCTCCTCCGCTATGAGCCTGCTTCTTCCTCTCCCACTCCCCCTGCTTGTGTTCCCTCTCTCACTGGCTGTCTCTATCTCTGTCGAATAAATAAAATAAAATCTTAAAAAAAAAAGATACGTAACTCATGAATCGTTGAACGCCATATCAAAAACTAATGCTGTAGGATATGTTGGCTAATTGAACGTAATAACAGAAAAACTGCCCCCGCAAAAAAGATTCCCTCTCTTGCCCTCTGCCTGTGGCCCCCGTACATGCATGTATTCTCTCTCTCTCTAAAAAAAAAGAGAATCTGCTTGCAATTACATTTTCCACAATCAAATTGTCTTTCTTGGAGGTAGGGGCTGCATTTTTATTTGTCTTTGATTTTTTTAAAAGATTTTATTTATTTATTTGAGAGAGAGAGAGAGCACAGGCACAAGCAAGGGGTGTGGCAGGCAGAGGGAGAGGGAGAAACAGGCTCCCCGATGAGCAAGGAGACCGATCTGGGGCTTGATGTGGGGCTTGATCAGGGCTTGATCCTAGGACCCCTGATCATGACCTGAGCCGAAGGCAGAGGCTTAATCAACTGAGCCACCCAGGCGCCCCTATTTGTTTTGATTTTTAACCATTGCAAGGCCTATTTAGTTGCCAGGTTTTAAAAACCTATTTGTTGAATTTTTTTTCTTTTTTACTGAAGTATAGCTGACACACAATATATTTTTCAACTTTTAAATGAGTGCCTAAGACTATTTCAGTTGGGATAGGCTAGATTATATTACATTTCAAGTCCTTGGGACACATCATCTTTGCACTGATCGCTTCAAGCATCCAGTTTCCCTCCCTCTTTTGGTGTCATCATCACCAATACGTAGCCGCCACAGTTTGGCAGAAGGAGAAGAGACAGAAGGGATGATGTGTATGGGGTTTCATGGCTGGAAATAGAAATAGGGTACTTCACTTTCTTTTTTTTTTTTTTTTTTTTTTTGTATTCCATTATTCAGAATATAGTCACGGGATCCTGATAAGTACAAACTGGGCTGAGGAATGTGGTCTTCCTGTGTACCTGGAAAGAGGAGATGGGCTCAGGGCCCTCTAGCTTGTCTATATTAGTAGAGGGTATGCTTTTTGAGAACTTGGACATCTTTCTTCCTTTTAAGTTGAATTAAGTGGAAGGACAAGCCATTCCCTACCCATGTTTGCTTGCATTGATGCTGTTATTCACACTTAAAATTCCCAATCATCCTGCTCAGATTTGAAATACTTTTGTGTGAACATCAGTAATGCTTCATTAGGGTGTCCTCTCTTTTTCTCAACAAGGTCTATGTGAAATATCAGTACACATTTACTTCCTCCTCTTGGCAAAGTATCATTTTGCCTAGGATTCTTCTTTTTTTGAACATGTACGAAATGACAGAATGAGAAATCATTTTAGTGTTTGACTGACAAAGATTTTCAACAGGCAAGCTTGGCAGGTCAGAGTTTTAAGGCACTTTAAAGGGAATTTTATCCAGTTTACTCTTTTTGCCCAAATTCCTTTGATAATCCATTTCAAGAAGTGTCAACGTCACTCTGGAAGGCTTTCATGTTGAGGGATGCAAATCTGAAACCTGTAGCCCAATGGCTGTGAACCATGGACTGTCCTGAGAATCTAATAGACCCTCTTGGAACAAATGAGCACACAAACAAGATTTCTCCTGAACATTTTCAGGGAGAATCTTGGACCCCTTGAAAGTCATCTGTGTTCTTCCTAATGAACAATGGACCTAAAATTAGAACTCCTGCTCTAGCAGAGGCAGAGAAAGCCATTCAGGTGAAAAAAAAAAAAAAAAAAAAAGAGGATAGAAGGCTAAGTACTAGAGCTCCTAAAACATACAGAGTGCATTGGGACTAGGTCCGATTATACTGATTCTGCCATTAACTCTCTTCATGGTCCTGGGCAAACCATAGAAGTTCTCATAATCATACTAAACAATTGCTTTCCTCTGTAGTTGTGACAACCTGAACTAAAAACACCACAAGGACAAGGAATCTTTTTACTTTGTTCAAGGTTGTATCTCTAGTGATTAGCACATAATTGGATAAATGGTCCATAGGCATTGTTCAATAAATATTTGGCCTATGGCTAAATGGGACCTAAGTTATTTCTATTTGATTCTGTTTCTGATTTTATCTAAAATCAATTTCATGAAAATAAAAAAAAATGAAAGTTGGCCAAAAATAATTTTATTCAATTATTCACCTATGAACACTGAGAAAGTTCTCCTTCTACCATTCCACTGGAATTGAGGAACCAGCTCCAGGAAAAGGGCATAATCAGGGTACACATATTTAGAAGTGTGCCTTTGGACACACACGTGGTTCATAGAACACTGGGCTCAAGGGACAAGAGAGACACAGAGTCCCTAAAAGGATTGAAGGGACTTGTCACCCTCCCTCTGCAGTTTCCTGCCCTGAGAAAGGAAGCTATTTTATAAGTATGTTGTGCAGAAGAGTTAACCATTCACAAATTTAAGTAGGCTCCATGCCCAGCGTGGAGCCCAACATGGGGCTTGAACTCATGACCCTAAGATCAACACCTGAGCAGAGATCAAGAGTCAGACACTTAACCAAATGAGCCACCCAGGCACCCCCAGAAGGTCCTTATTATCTGATGAAAACAGATACCAGGCAAATGTTCATGAAATACACCAACATGGGAAATAAAACCAACATTTTCTATTATATTGTAATGAAGTGTTTGATAGAATCAATCTTGAAAAACAGAACAAAAGCTATGAAACGTTATACAGAATTTTAACTATGTATAAATTCATACATAAAACTAATAAAATTAAATACTGAAAGGGACATAATATTTTCAACATTCCATTATGGTTATTTATGGCTCATTTATGAAGGGTGTTAGTTTCACAAGACCCATTGGAGAACTTCATTGATTTCCTCAAAGGTTTCTCTTAATTTGTGTATCTCAATTCTCTCCGAAGCTCTGTTAGGTCATCCTGATTGGTTTTCCTTTATTTAATTGCTAGGTGGCTATATGTCAGACCCTCAGAGCTCAGTAGATGTATCTGCGGTGGGAACATGTATCCAGCATGACAATTTCCTCCTGTCATCAGCTTTCATTGTGTTTGCATTGTATCTTCAGAGGATAACATGACCAAATAAACCAAGCTCAGACCTTCAAATACATTGACTCTTTGGCTGGGCGGGTTAGCTGTTATGAAGCAGAGAGGTATGTTTGAGTGTTCAGAATTTCCTAAGGGGTTATTTCTTTGAATATTTGTTTTTTGTATTAGGCCTTCTATTTCTTAACATAACCACCTCATTTTTTGGATTTGAATCATAAATACAGACCACAGAACCTCTGTGTATATTCCATTTCTCAATTCCTCCAGGCTCAGTGCCTCTTGTATTTGGGAATATCGTAATAGAGTTTTCTTTTCTTGTGGGAGGCTGATGCTCTCGTCAATGCATCTCCCCACCTTCCCGTTATTACACTCTCCTCAGAGTGCTGTAGGGAGGAATTTTACAAAAATATTAGTCAGCAATTTCACATCACCAGAAAAACTGCAATTCCTGAAATTTTAGTGCCTCGCCTTCTCAAGAAAGATGTAAAACGCACTGCAATGTTCAAAATAGAGAAATGCGACATCAAGAACAATATTAATATTGGTTCTAAGTTTATATATCGATTCCCGATGTTACACACTGTAGTTTGTCAGAGCGCATTGGGCTGGTGATCACCTAGTACAAAGTGCAGGGAGTGATTAATTTTGCTGGTGCAGGGGGCATGGGGAATGCTAAATGTATTAGGTTAGCTTTTGATTTGAAGCGTGTGGCTTGAGTGGAAGCATGCCAGGTATAGTAGCATGCAAGAACCTTCTAAACACCAGGGGCAGTATGCCCAAATCCAAGGAGAGGTGGTAACAGTGGCGGCTTTTCCAGGCAACAGCCCAAGTTCTGAGGGCCTGCGTCATCGAGGGCACGGTGGTGGTGAGGAGCAGAAGTGGCTGAAAAGGAAGGCTGTAACTTACGAGCCTTTGTGTCTTGCAGAGGACCTTGACACATTCTCTTGTCAAGTTGCCATATTAGTCTGAGGTTGTGAGATGGACAGGTGATTTACAATCTAAGTCATAAACAACAATGGTAACTTTTTTTTTCTGATTTAGTTTCTACTTATGAAAGTGCTAATGACCCACTCTAATCTGTCCAGTCATATTTTTTGGGGGGTCTCCCCCATAATGCAACAGTCTGTTACTAAAGTTGAAGAATGCAGTCAGTGAGTATGATCCTATTCCTCCTTTCTATCCTTCTAAAAATGGCCTCTGATCCCTCCTTGACAGTTGCACCAGGCATCTCTGTCCTTTTGCAATCTCTGTGTGGTTCCTAGCAATTCCAGGTGCTCCGTGATGTTCTCCACCTCTCATCCTCCAGGAGCTCCCCCTCCTTTCTATGCTTCAAGATCGGCCATGTGTGGATGAGCGTTGCTCAGGTTGTGCTGATGGCATAAGTGCTCTCCAACTCCACCTGGAGTGCTGATACAATCTTTCCAAGTCACAGTACAGGGATGGCCTGTAGGTTTTACAGAGACCCAAAGAAATAGCACTTTTCCTGACATAGTATTGTCTCTTAAAATGTCAATGGCTTCACATTGTCCATAGAATATACTCCAAAGTCATTAACAAGGTCTTCCCAGTTCTATGCTGTCTGGTCTTGCCCACTTCTCCTGCTTAATGCATTGCTGCTCTATTATCTCTCTATTTATCAGGGTCCAGCCACCCTGAACTTAGGTGCCCCTGTTTTTTGATTTTTTGAGTGATATTTATTAAAACTTTTATATATTCTATCTCATTTCATCCTCACAACAATTATATGGGGAAGACTGGCTATTTCCATTTTATAGGTAGGAAATCTGAGGCTTAGTGAGTTTAAATGCACTGTTCCCGATCTCGCAAATAGTGAGTTGTAGACTTGGGGTTCACACTTAGCCAATCTCTGTCCTGGGCTTGCTTCTTAATCATTATAAGCTCATCTAAGACCTTACCTTGACTCATAGTTATATCTCCTCCAACATCTAACTCAGTGCTGGATACCTAGGAGTTGCTTGATAAATATATTTCAAATGGATAAATATAATCATGGTCTGAGATAGAGATAAAGTTTGCTCTAACCACGTGGATTTGCTTCTGTCTGTTGATCTCATTTCTCAAATTCCATCTCTCAATTTCATTTTTTGCAAAAGGGCATGTTTTATTAAGTGGTACTTAGCATGGTTCAGAGCTAAAATTCTAGTCTTCATGACTTTCATTATTACTATTGTCATTACAGACTACAAATAATTCCCGAGCATCTATTGTGTGCAGGCAATTCTATTGGTTACTCTTTCTGCTGAGTTCTGTTTTATCTCAAATGCACAAAAGAAACTCATAAAGAAAATGGACTTTACAGGTTAATTGGACCAATTATATTCATGGTAAATGATCTCGCCCTTCTTCATTCCGGAAAGATAACTGAGCACCATAATTGTTCACTTGGCACCAGAATAGCACGTGAAGATCCGATCTGGTTTTAGTGGCATATCCCAAAGGGAAGCTCAGGCTTATATCTTCTCCCGGCACCATTGGAAGGAGGATTCCCGTGGAGTGAATAGAAGGCCCCCCCCCCCTTTTTTTCCTAAGGTAAAGTGAAAAATTGTGGACTTCAGTTGAAATTCAAATGAAGTTATTATTTATGTTCATGAAGTAAGTATTGTGTTTAACCAGAGGAATCCTCAGTATATCACTATATGGACAAACCCCCCTCTAATTCTTAATATAATCAAACCGTAACGTAGTTTGACTGTGAAATACAGTAAGGTTTTCTTCCTTATTAACGTATGTGATGGAAAAAGCTGAAATGTCTCCAAATATCTTGTGTTCAGTTCCTTTTTCAGTGAAACAGGCAATTAGGTGTGTCATGATGGATGTTTTCATTCTCACGAACCCTCTGTAGCTCTATGTAGTTGTGTGGGGTACTGTTGTCTCTCCGTGTATTCTGCAGGAAAATTATTAGCCCTTAAAGTAGGTCAAACTATAGAAATATTAACTTGAGTCAACATTTTCATGACCTTAAAACATTTCTTTTTCTATGTTAGGCAGTGCATGGAATAGGAGCTCTTTAAGAGAAAGAATACGATTGTATCTATCATCTATCATCTATCGATCTATCATCTATCATCTATCTATCATCTATTTATCTATCATCTATCATCTATCATATATCTCTATCTATTATCTATCATCGATCTATCATCTATCATCATCTATCATCTATCTAACCTCTATCTATCATCTATCATCTATATCTCTACCTCTATTTATATGTAATCTCTCTATATCTATTTCTCTCTATATATCTATCTATACCTATATCTGTATCTATTTGTCTCTATTTTTTTCACTTTTTTAAATATCTGAGATTTTTATACAGAAATACAGATATAGATATGGTGGCAGGTGCATGTGGCCTGGAGAGGACTGAGTGCTCAGAGCTCAGTTTCTTGTAGATGACCACTCTCGAAGCATCTACCTCTTAGAAAGGTCTCCCTATAAGGAGGTGTTTGAAAGATGGGCAGGAGAGATGTTTTATGGGGAGAAGTTTTCTGAGCATCCCGTGACTCTAACAAGGCATGCAGCCAGCTTTAAGTCTACGAATAAATGACAAATAAAAGTAGCCCAAAAAAGCTCTTTTTTGTGTGTCTCCATACATAAGAATACTATTCAATATATTTTGCATTATATTTCACTCATTCTTTTCACAAGGATTCTTAGAAGAAATAATATCAAAGTTGGTAATAAGAATAGTAATGTTTTGCTCAAATTCTTGGCTGATTTACTTGTCTTTTGGAATGCTACTAATTGTATAAATGGGCTGGTGAAAAGTTTTGAGGGATGTTTGTGGTCTGCACAGAGCAGTGGATAGGACTTGCTTGTATGCAACATGTTTTATTCTTGCCTCTATCTTATGTCCTGGTCTGGCATTTCCTTTTCACATTTTCTTATTTAAGTTATTTACCTGTGTCTTATGTCTCACCTTAGACACCTTCAACCCTTTGTTAATTTGTAAAAGTATTGACATACATATTCACATATGTATACATTGACATGTATGTTTATTTTCTATTTTAATAACTGGAGAAGCAAACAGGAAAGATTGGGGAAGAAATGTCTCTTGCAATGTTCATTCCCAATATAATTCTGCAGTCAAGCCCAGCAATCTCCCAGCTTGTGTAAAAGCCACATATCAAAGAAGGGGAGGCTTCTGGATGGCCACATGTGAAACTCTAAGGAGTCAGAGACTAGGTACAGTTGGAAGTCCTTGGGAGGTAAAGCAAATATATCTGAAGACAGATTACCGAGGTGAAGAAATTGTGAAGTCATAGAGAATGCAATCCATAGTTTTAGCTTCCAGTTTTCAAAGTGCTTACTCACATCTGTGATCTCTTGAGGGCCACTGAACTAAGGAAAGTAGGTGAGACAATAGTTTAAAGTCCATCACATAGCATCTGAGCAAAATTAAGTGTTTTTTTCCCCTCAAGCATAACAGATTTTTATTTTTTATTTTTTAAAAGATTTTATTTATTTATTTGAGAGAGCGAGAGAGCGAGAGAGAGAGCATAAGCAGTGGGGGAGAGGGAGAAGCAGGCTTCCCGCTGAGCAGGGAGCCCAATGTAGTGTTGATTCCAGGACCCTGGGATCATGACCTGAGCTGAAAGCAGACATTTAACCAACTGAACCACCCAGGCATCCCTCAAGCATAAAAGATTTTTAAAGCCTTGGATCTAAAGCAGAAATATTAGCTCAGAACCCTAACAGTGATAATTGAGCTCTTTTTTCATTGTGCTGTGCTGGAGTAGTAGGCGTCCTGGGGTTTTAACACAGACAAACGGAGATGGTGCTTCCCACTTTGCTAGTAACACACCTGGCTCCTGTGTCTGCCTCGGAAGGAAAGAAGACTGTCAGAAGTTGAATTCCACAACTTCCTGTATTAACAAATCATCATCAGCTTGGTGGCACAAAACAACACAAATTGATTTTCTCACAGTTCTGGAGGTCAGAAATCCAAACTCAATATCACTGGGCCAAAATCAAGGTGTTGACAGGGCTACTCTCCACCCAGAGGCTCCATTGGAGAAGCCAGTCTTTGCTTCGCAGGCCTGGTGGTGCAGGCAGTCTCTTGGTTCTATCACTCCAGTCTCTGCTTCTATGGCCACATTGCCCCTCGTCCTAAAATAAGCAGAGAAGCAGAGATTGGTGGTATTGTCAGCTTCTGCAAGCTATGGAGCACAAGAGATTGCAACCCCAAGGAACAAGAAGAGGTAAGAAACTATTCTTCCTTAGAGACTTCAGAGAGACCACGGTTCTACGGATGCCTTGATTTTGGACATTTAGCCCTCAGTCTGTAGTCAAATCTCCCTCTGCCTCCTTCCTATAAGGGTATTTGTGATGGCATTAAGGGCCCACTCTGACAATCTCCCCAACTCAAGATACTTAATTTTGAACTTCATGAGTCTTTTCTCATATAAAGTAATATTCTCAGGTTCCAAGAACTAGAACTTGGATATCTTTACAGGCCATATTCAGCTTACTGTATTGCTCCAAACCACTCCGTATGGTCAGTTTGCTATTTTGTTTTGTTTTAACTCTTTACAGGAAATTCAACCACATCATGAACACAATTATCCATTGGTTAACATTTTGTTTCCTTTCGGCAACCATTTGAGTGCCATACAGGTGGCAATGGCTCCCATTCCTATTATCAAAGGAAAACTAATATTCAAGTCACACAGTTTTAACTTTATGCATAGCTGTGTTCTTGGTTTTGTGGATAAAAAGTTGAATAAAATGTAATTATTGCTTTCAAAGAAATTATTGTAAATGCATTTCCAAGGGTATTCCAAAATATGATTAGAACAATACAAGTATGCTTCTTCGTGTAATTCTCTAGTAAAGACAGAAGGAGTCAATGACCAGCAGAGAAACCAGAGCATTCCCTCAAGCTTCCTTTTTCATATCTTTCACAAGGTGCTCCTGCAAGTGCAAAGAGAAAAGATAAACAACTCAATCACCCTCTCTGGAAAAGGAGGAAAAATTAGTTGAAAAATATATGGTGGCAGGGAATAAAAGGTAGAGCATAGTGAGTGTTGTAGGTGGTATTGTAATAGTGTTGTATGGTGACAGATGGTAGCTACGTTTGTGGTGAGGACAGCATTCTGTATAAACTTGTTGAATCACTGTGTTGCACACCCGAAACTAATGTAACATTGTGGGTCAGCCATACTCAAAGACAAAAAATATGGTGACACACACAATGTCATGTGCATGATAACTGATCTCCCACAACATAGAACTGACTTCTCAGTTGTCTGAAAAGACTGGTATCCACTATGGCATGAACCTGTTTCACAATGAACAACATACATGTGCCAGTTGGGTAGTTCCATGATCTAACATGGCAAATGATAGGGGAAGTTGATATACTGATATACTGACATATTTATTAATCTTTTCACAGAAAAGGACCATAGAAATACAAAATTGATGGATGAGAAAAATTTCACCAAAGTGAAAGAGTTTATACTTTTAGGGTTTACAGCAGACTTGTGGTTACAGAGAGTACTCTTTGTCATTTTCCTCATCATCTATGTTGCCAGTCTCTCAGGGAACATCACCCTGATTTTTCTGATCTGTGCTGATTCTCGGCTCCACACAGCCATGTACTTCTTCATTGGGAATCTTTCATTCCTGGATCTCTGGTACTCTTCTGTCTATGCTCCCCAAATTCTTATAACCTGCACCTCAGAAGACAAAAGCATCTCCTTTGCTGGCTGCCTAGCTCAGTTCTTCTTCTCTGCTGGACTGGCATACAGTGAATGTTACCTGTTGGCCTCCATGGCTTATGACCGCTATGTGGCCATCTCCAACCCTCTGCTTTATTCACAGGCAATGTCCTCAAGGTTATGTGCAAGTCTTGTTGCAGCTTCATACCTTGGTGGCTTTCTTAACTCAATCATCATTACCAGCGAGACATTTACCTTGAGCTTCTGTGGGAGCAATATCATTGACGACTACTTCTGTGATCTGCCCCCCCTTGTCAAGCTGGCCTGTGATGTGAAGGAGAGCTACCAGGCTGTGCTCTATTTCATACTGGCCTCCAATGTCATTGCTCCCACTGTGCTCATCCTTGCCTCCTACCTCTTCATCATTGCTGCCATCTTGAAGATCCGCTCCACCCAAGGCCGCCTCAAGGCTGTCTCCACCTGTGGCTCTCACCTGACAGCTGTCACCTTGTACTATGGCTCTATTCTCTTCATTTACTCCCGACCAAGTAGCAGCTATGCCCTGGAAAGGGATAAAGTGGTGTCGGTTTTCTACACTGTGGTGATACCACTGTTGAATCCCTTGATCTATAGCTTAAGAAATAAAGATATTAAAGATGCTCTAAAGAAAATGTTAGATAGGGCACCATTTTTTAAATGAAAATACTTGGGAGACATGGCTATATCTTTTTTCTAGGTTATTTCCATATCATCGTTATTAGCCTAGACTCTCAGAAATAACAAAAATAAGCAAAAAAATAAAATCCTGGATAATATGGAAACACTTGACAGCAATTGTTTTTTAAGTTGGCACTAATGTATTTGAATACATGCTTAAAATAAATAAGGTGGGTATATTTGGAAAAACTGCTATGTCTGCCACCTGGGAACAGTCTAAAATTCCTGGGATTCTGAGGAGGGTGAACGAGAGCAGTTTTCATTTTGTTTTGTTTGCCGTGATACAAAGATTTTTTTTTTTTTTGGCAACAGATACAGGAAATCACCAATATCTCAGAATCACAGTGAGCTTTCAGTGGAGTATTTCCCCAACAATTAGAATAATCAAGGGCAGGGACGCCTGGGTGGCACAGCGGTTAAGGGCGTGATCCCGGCGTTATGGGATCGAGCCCCACATCAGGCTCCTCTGCTATGAGCCTGCTTCTTTCTCTCCCACTCCCTCTGCTTGTGTTCCCTCTCTCGCTGGCTGTCTCTATCTCTGTCGAATAAATAAATAAAAATCTTTAAAAAAAAAGAATAATCAAGGGCAAAAGAACAGCAGTTGTATGAAGACAGAAATAGACATGTAGATAGATATAGATAGAGAGACAGAGAGACAGATTCAAAAAGCTTTTGTACCCATGAGAAGATTCATTGTGCAAATCTGTACTAGGTGAAGCAATAAACAGCCATTAAAGTCTTATGAATGTTTGTGTTTCTTTGCTTGTTCAGCTTTATGCATGAATTCATGACAACTTGGACAATAGCTCATCATAATGTCTCTCATTTCCTAATTTTAAGTCTTTTTACATATAAAACATGAAGCCTTACCCACACAAAAAAGCTCTAGTGTTGGTAACCAAGCCTATTCATTCGCTAGTGTTGCCATAACAAAATACCACAGACTGGTTGGCTGAAACAACAGAAATTTGTTTTCTCATAGTTCTGGAGGCTAAAAGGCCAAGATCAAGGTGCTGTTAAGGTTGATTTGTTCTGAGGCCTCTTTCCTTTGCTTGTAGGCGGCCACACTCTTGCTTTCTCCTCACATGATCTTTTCTGTGCACAAGCAAACCTGGTACCTCCTTGTGAGTCCAAATTTCCATTTCTTCTTTTTATGAAGACTTGGATCAGAATTGGATTAGGGCTCACCCTAACCATCTCATTTTAACTTATCACTTTTAAAAAAAAATTTATTTATTTATTTTAGAGAGAGAGAGACAGCATGAGTGGGAGGGAGCAGATGGTGAGAGAGAGAGAATCTCAAGCAGATGCCATGCTGATCACAGGGCCCCAAGAGGCTTTATCCCCAGGGTCCCAAGTTCATGACCTGAGCTGAAACCAAGAGTTGGACCCTTAGCCTACTGAGCCACCCAGGTGCCCCTTAACTTAATCACTTCTATAGAGGCCCTATTTCCAAACACACATTCTGAGTCACTATTAGTCGACATATGAATTTTAAAGGGCTGCCATTCAATCCATAATGTCAGGGATTAATAGGAGTTTCCTGATGAATGAGACAGAGAAACGGAGCCTGGAAGCACAGTGGAGACAAGGAAGCATAGAAGATCTGGCAGTAAAAAAAAATTATGGACCACAAATGACGCACTCTAGAAAAGTTTAATTAGAACAATTTGGAGAGCTTCTATTATCAGACACATTTATGATTCTATTGTGACTTAATGGTATGAGAGTGAGATTTTAGTAAAATATTTTTTATCTCATCATATCCTAATTAACATGCCATCCTCATACTCTAAATGAACTCTAATTGATTCTTTAGAGACTGAGGTGTATATTTCTGGGCTGTTCTGTGGAAGAGGTCTCAAAGGTCTGTTGAGAAAATACATATACCGAGTCCAACAAAGCATGACAAAATATCAGAGGAAAGGGAAAAGCCTGTCACTTCCAGCATCTGTCCTTCCTGGCCAAGGGTAAGCAACTGGAACCAGGGGTAGTTAAGTGGTTTCGCTTCAGCTCAATGAGAAGGGGGATCCAGAGTCAGGCATGGCTCTCAAAGGATCGCTGTTATGCCAAACACACACACACATTCACACAGACGCACAGTCTTCTAAATAGGAGTCCACTAATGAGGTGCCTAACTTTCATCTAGAATTTGAAATTCAGTCTGGTCATGTACTCACTAATACAGTGGGGTAAACAAAAGGAGAATATGGTTGACATACTTTTGGACTATAGTGGGACTGGTGGTCTGTGCTGTCCTAGCTACTGTGTGTGATATTTTCATTTCTTGCTACTAGTTTTCAGGTGTTAGAGGGACACATTCTTCCCCCAAATGTTTAGTGCTCCAGCGGAGGGAGCAGGAAACAGGAGAACACACATCTTGAGAAACCATTCTACCTGGGATGTTTTAGCACGATTGGCTCAGACTTTTTTTGTGTCTTTTATTTCACATCCACACTTTCATTGCAATTTATTTCAAATTGAAGATGGATTTTAGGACATCCTGATGGTTATGAGTGTGATTTTTTAATAATCTTTAATAATCTCCCTTCTAAAGTGATACAGTACGCTGAGTCAGGAAAGTCCAGTTGAGGGTAAATTTGTCCTAAGTAGTTTGTATTAGGTTAGAAGTAGACAGTATTTTGGGGGAAAACAGCTTCAAGATAGAAAGATGTATCTATATACACATTTATTCATTCTAGAAATATTTATTAAGTGCTAATTAGTTGCTGGGAACAGTTCTATATATGCTGGGAACAGCAGTAAACAGAACAGAAAAATTGTACTGACCTGTGTCATTGCATGTTGACGGGGAAACATGGACAATAAACCATATTCAGGAGTTAGAAGATGACAGTACGTCTTGGGGAAAATAGAACAGAGTCTGGGTTCACACCTCATCTGCAAATCCCATTCAAATGTCATTTTCTGACAAAGGCCCATTCTCATCACTCTATTTCAAATCCCATGCCCTCTTCCCACCAGCAATCCCCATCCTCTTGTTTTGCTCAAACTCTGCTCTATTTTCCCCAAGACAATTTGTGTTGGAGTAAAGGCCAAAATCCTCCATATGGCTTCCAATAGACTTTGTGCACTGATCACTCTTGTGGTTCACCTACTGTTTCCTCTCTGCACCCCGTCTTTACTTAACCTCTCTCAACTCTTTGAGCTCACCAGACTCTCTCTCCTGCGAGGGCTCTGATATGTGTTCTTTTTTCTCATCGAACTGCTCTCCTCTCCTCCTCACCCTTACACTGGGCTAGCACTGGGCTCATTTCCGTCTCTTTTCAATATCTCTTCTTCTGTGAAGACTTTGAGCCGTAGACCAAAAAATTATTAATTTTTTTTTCAGTTTTTTGCCTCTCTAGAGGGCAGGAGTAGAAGAGTAGTAATGGGCACTGTCAGATATTTTCATTGTTCCCCCAAGTTATATAGTATTAAGGATGAACTTAATAAGGCACAGGTGTTTTTCATTGTATAGATGAACGATAACACAGCAGAGGAAGTTCATAGTAACTATTGGGATAATGGCTATCACCCATGGTTTATACATTATCAACATAATGCCCATAAATCCCTGCCGAGATAAATATTACTCAAGCTTGAGCAAATTCAGAAAAATTTATAGTGTACAAATGAACACCAGCATAGCACAATAAATGTGAAGCTCTTGGGATGTGAAATTATTAAGGGGAAATCAATCATGTGAGTAATTTAGTTTGACTGAAGTCCTAAATCGGTGAAGACAAGTAGTAAGAGAGAGTCGTAAAGGTAAGTTAAAGCCCACGTATGGAAGGGGGTGCAGGACTAAAGCATCTGTGCTTTGTGTGCCGATGAGACGAGATCCATTATATGGTAATACTTGGAGGAATGAGTGATCTTCAGGATTCCAAGCTGTATCTACCACAGTATCACCGATCAAGTCATGTCCTCTCCAAGCATCATCAGCTACATTTGAAAGTTAAGGACACCTAATATTTAAATATTAAGGTACCTCCCTTCCTAACAAGCAGACCAGTAGACTTTGGGGTAGAAAATTGATGTTTACAGTCCAGTTACCACTGATTCTGGCTTAGCTCAGAGGAGAATGTTCTGAACATGGAAGTAAATCACAATCCTCTCTTAGTTTTAGCTTTTTCCCACTACCTTTTTAACGAAGGGCTAGTCAGCTGGTATCAGCCCCAATTCCATATGTTTTGAATTAGATTCCTCCTTTTAGCTTCTCCCTCAGAGTTTTAGAGCTTCAAGGTAATTTGGAAGGATTCATGACTTCTCAATCATCAACACCAAAAATTGTGCTCTTCCTAATATGCAGCATGTACTATTTCCAAAAACAGCTCACCTATATATGAGAATCTCCTTGATCAACAAGAGAAAGTGGGGGGAAATGTTCTTAAAAAAGGCTTTTTAAAAGATCTTTTTATTAAGTAAAGAAATTCTGGTTGTCAGAGGACTATATATTGCCCTAACCAGGAGAGCAAGAGAAAAAATAATTTACTTATAAAAGACATAAATGGCTTAACAGTTGAGAGCACATATTCTTGATAAAGAAAATTCCGTTTTTAAATACCAGCTGCTTTTGATCTGTTCTGTGACTTTGGAATTTTTTCTTAAACTCCATGAGAATCATAATAGTTCCTACTTCATGAAGTTATAGAAAGGATTAGTGGCTCAAGATTAGTATTTAGAATATTAACTGGCACATAGTATTATATTATATTTTATTATATTTTATTTTATCATATCATATCATCATATCATATCATCATATCATATCATATCATATCATATCTAATGCAAATGTTGTATTGATAGTTACAGGAGTGTTACAGTCTGTTGGTATTGTACAATAATGAGCACAATGCCTGACACGTAAATTCTCAATAATGCATGAAGGATACTAAAATTTTTTGAGCACTTACTATGTATTTAACATTGTTGGATATTTTCATGCATGTCTTCTTCACTCAATCAAACAACCAGTTGGGGGCTTCTTTTTCTTTTTTCTTTTCTTTTCTTTTTCTTTTTTCTTTTCTGGTGGACTAGGGGACTTTCTCTGCATTAAACAATTAATAAGTGAAGGCCCTAATTTCACAATCAGATTCTAACACTAATTCCTATGGTCTACCCAAGTCACAGACTGAAGTTTTATCATTCTAGGTAATCAAGGATGAAAGTCCATAAATGTCCTAATAATTACTGACTTAACTTATGCCTTTGTTTACTTATTTCAATAGAAAAATCACAAAATGATTTTTTTTCCCCTCCAAGTCCTTATCAGGCTTTCTTCTCTGTGGACATGGAAGTAGGAAATCGTACCATTCTCACTGAATTCATCTTGGTGGGCTTCTCAGCAAACCCACGGTGGCAGCTGATTCTATTTGGAATTTTTCTGGTGCTCTATTTGATGACTTTGTCAGGGAACATGACCCTGGTTATCCTAATCCGAATTGATTCCCGTCTGCACACCCCTATGTACTTTTTCATCGGCAATCTGTCCTTTTTGGATTTTTGGTACACTTCTGTGTATACTCCCAAAATCTTGGCTAATTGTGTCTCAGAAGATAAACGTATTTCCTTGGCTGGATGTGGAGCCCAGTTGTTCTTTTCCTGTGTTGTAGCCTATACTGAGTGCAATCTCCTAGCAGCCATGGCGTATGACCGGTATGCGGCAATCTGTAACCCGTTACTTTATTCAAGTACTATGTCCAGTTCTCTCTGTACTGGGCTCGTTGCTGGCTCCTACTTAGGAGGGCTTTTGAATGCCATCGCCCATACTGCCAACACTTTCCGCTTGAGTTTCTGTGGTAAAAATGTCATTGACCACTTCTTCTGTGATGCACCGCCATTGGTAAAAATGTCTTGTACAAACACCCACGTCTATGAAAAAGTCCTCCTGGGTGTGGTGGGCTTCACAGTCCTCTCCAGCATTCTTGTCATCCTGATTTCCTATTGCAACATCCTTCTGGCAATCCTGAGGATCCACTCAGCCTCGGGAAGGCGCAAGGCCTTCTCTACCTGTGCTTCACACCTCATCTCGGTCATGCTCTTCTATGGATCCCTGCTCTTCATGTATTCAAGGCCAAGTTCCACCTACTCCTTAGAGAGAGACAAAGTGGCTGCTCTGTTCTACACCGTGGTCAATCCACTGCTCAACCCTCTCATCTATAGCCTGAGAAACAAAGATGTCAAAGAGGCCTTCTGGAAAGCAACACAAACCGTAAGGTCACAGAGATGAAGGTTATCTTGTTACAGAATGTTCTTAATTTTCCAAATTATTGGCTTATATGTATGTTGGTAATCATTGCAATTTTCCAGTAAATACAAGTCATACTTAAAACAATGACACATTGAGAAAACCACTCTATTATTATTTTGTGATTAAATTATTATAAACCTATTAATTTTGGGTTGTTTGGTGTTTCACAATATTGTATTTTACTTTTTTGTACTGCTAGATTTATATAACACTTATCCCCTTGATTATCTTTGGGGGATCTTGGAAAGAGAAAAGAAATTGGATAGTTTTTGTGGATGCAGTTTGTCTTTGAACCTTGGCAAGCAAATTTTATTGTGTGGGGAAAAGATCTACAATGGTTAAACTGCTGGAAATTTACTCAAGATTTTACAAATATTTATTTTTAGTAATGCGTTCTCTCCATACTTCTTTGTAAGGTTTTAATTGAGTATACAGAAAATACCTTTGTAAACCTTGTGCCTTCTATATCAATTTAATATTAGCAATATGTTTAAGAGTTGTTTAGAACGAGCAAATAAACAGCCAAAATACCTTTCTAAACCCATGGAGAGATATGTGTCTCTGGAATTGTATATCACTTCAAAAGAGTGCTCTCTCCATGGAGAATAGAATGCGGATTCTGCTTTATACTCTCTCACTTTGTACCACCACATATTCTCTGTGAAGGAAAAGATCAAGACCAAGTGGAACAAACTGTAACAAATAAACCGACTAACAAAAACCCCACCATATTCTAGATCCACTCCTTTTTTTCCCCCACCGGAAGATTTTAAATATAAAGAAACTTACAGCTCAATATTTAGTACATGACAGATTTGGTCGATATTTTTTTCAATACTCCTTACAACCACAGTGAAAAATAAGGATTATTAGTCACATGTGACAAATGAGTAGCTTGTGCCTCACCAGTTAGTACTTTATTATTGAAAGACTATTGCTATTGCTGTAATGGGCACAGTTATAAAATGCATTTATTTATTCATTTGTTTATTTTTAAAGATTTTATTATTTATTATTTGAGAGAGAGAGAGAGAGATTGAGAAAACAAGTGGGAGGAGGGGCAGCAGGGAGTCTGATGTAGGACTCAATCCCAGGACCCTGGGATCATAACCTGAAGGGAAGGCAGAAGTTTAACCAACTGAGCCACCCAGACATCTTATAAAATGCATTTAAATTTTAGAACAAGTAGGTGGAGTCACTTCAGCACTTCCGTTAGCTCCAACTCTTCTGATCTTTCTTTTCCTCTGCATTCATCAAATCACACCTCATGGCCTTCTCTTTTCATTACAATATTCTTAACACTTTTAAATTACTTTTTCTAAAGGTGTTTATTAATTTTATTTGAGAGAGAGAGGTAGGAAGAGAGAGAGAGAGAAAGAGAAAGAGGAGGGGGAGAAAAGTCAGAGGGAGAGGGAGAGAATCTCAAGCAGACTGCCCGCTGAGCACAGAGCCCACCTTGGGGCTTGATCCCACTACCCTGAGTTCATGACCTGAGTCAAAACCAAGAGTCAGATGCTTAACTGACTGAGACACCCAGGCATCCCAACATTTTTTTATTCTTCTATTACAGAAGTTCTGTAAGTACTGTATGAGAAGGATTTGAGGTGAATTACACAAGTCTCCAGAATTTCTTCACATTCCCATAAAGCTCAGTATGTAGGGAAAAAAAAGAAACAGGTTGATCTTAGGGGAGATAGCAAAGTAAAATTTAATCTGTTGGGATCTCAGAAGCAATATATATACACTTCTATTTTGCTTTAAACCCTAATGCTGCTTTTTAAAACTATATTAAATTGAACCAATATTTTATACTATAGATTATAGTCTGATCACTAAAGCAAATCAAACTAATATGAAAAAAAACCTTTTTTCACTGGATTTATTTGGCTAGAAAAAAAGATGTGTTGTTTAAAAAAGCCAGCTCCCCAAGCTTCTTCTGAAGGAGTCCATTCTCCCTGAGCACTGATTTGAGAAATGTATGTCAACTCAGACTTCTGATTGTGTTAACCAGACAAGTTTTTTCAGGGCTTCTTTCACATCCTTATTCCTCAGGCTATAAATCATGGGGTTCAACATGGGGAATAGCACAGTATAAAATGTCGATACCATTTTATCCCTCTCAAGGGAATAGCTAGAACTTGGGCGAGAGTAGATGTAGAGAATGGAGCCATAGTACAAGGTGACTGAGACCAGGTGGGAGGAGCAGGTGGAGAAGGCCTTCCGGCGACCCTGGGTGGAGCGGATCCTCAAGATGGCAGCGATGATGAAGAGGTAGGAGGCCAGGATGAGCACGGAGGGGGTGATGACATTGGAGGCCAGGAGGAAGTAGAGCACAGCCTGGTAGCTCTCTTTCACATCACATGCCAACTTCACCAGTGGTGGGACATCACAGAAAAAGTCGTCGATGACATTGTCACCACAAAAATCCAGTGTGAATGTGTTGCTGGTGAGTATTATTGCATTGACAAAACCTCCAGTGTAGGAATATATAACCAAACAGATGCATAATCTCCTTGACATAACCTGAGCATAAAGCAGGGGGTTGGAAATGGCTGCATAGCGGTCATAAGCCATGGCGGCCAACAGGTAACACTCACTGTATGCCAGCCCAGCAGAGAAGAAGAACTGACACAAACAGCCAGCAAAGGAGATGCTTTTGTCTTCAGAGATGCAGGTCACCAGGATCTTTGGGGTGTAGACAGAGGAATACCAGAGATCCAGAAAAGAGAGATTCCCAATGAAGAAATACATGGGTGTGTGCAGCCGGGAGTCATTACAGATCAATATTATGAGGGTGGTATTTCCTACCACAGTCAGAGAGTACACACCAAGGAATACCACAAACAGGACCAACTGCATCACTGGGTCTGTCGTGAAGCCCACCAGGATGAACTCAGTCACCGTATGATTGCTTCTCTCCATGGTTTAAAGAGACCTCATCTACAAATGAAAGAGTGAAGAGTTTAATTCCCTCAACCCATATTTTGGGCGAGCAATCTCTGTGATAAGCCTGTGAGATACAGTCAAGGCTATAAATTGTTAGGACAAGGAAGATCAGAGCAGGAATCTTACCTGACTAGGGCAGGTGATGCAAGTGTCAACATACTCATTTCAATGAAATGCATTTAATAATAGGAAAGCTTGAGTGTTCTTGGGGGCTTATTCATTTTTTAAGAAAATATTTCTTGTGCCCCAGGTGCCCTCTAGGCATTGGGATACAGCAGTGAGGACAATAAGGCTGACCCTTATTCTATGGAGGCTTTATTTAGAAGGGAGACTATATAATAAGTAAATGAACACGTCAAAATATTTTCAGTTAATGTTAGAGATATTAAGAAAAGAAAAATAGATGGTAGGGTGAAAATGAACTGCGAGAGGAGCTAATTAAACTTAGACACTGAGAGGAAAAAGATGTTTCTTATTTCCCAGCTATACATGGACAAGTTGTTCAAAGCCCACGAGAGATGGGAAAGTCCTTTCATTTGAAAGGTGGCAGAATATGTCACCCCCAAATATGCCTTTCTGGCATATTTTTCTCTTTCATTAATGTTGTAGCTTGTATCATTACTTTGTTTTTATTGCCAAATAATATTCCTTTTTATGGATACACCGTATTTTGTTTACCTATTCATTAATTGATACATGTTTTATTGTTTCTACTTTTTGCCAATCATGAACAGTGCTGTTACGAACACCCTTATACAAGTTTTGTATAGACATATGTTTTCATTTATCTTGGGTAGATACCTAGGAGTAGAATTGCTGAGTCACATGGTGCATCTATATTTAATATCCTGGGAAACTACCAAACTGTCTTCCAAATGAACCCTGCCATTTTTCAATCACATCGGCAAAGTACGTGGGTTCCAATTTTTCCTCATCCTGATACAAGTTATTATCTTTTTGATTTTAGCAATCCTATTGGGTGTGAAGTGGTATAATATTGTGGTTTTGATTTACATTTTCTTTTTTTTAAAGATTTATTTATTTATTTGAGGGGGGTAGGGGGGGCAGAGGGAGAGCGAGAGAGAGAATCTCAATCAGACTTCCTGGTGAGCACGGAGCTGAATGTGGGGCTTGCTTATATAGCCTGAGATCCTGACCTAAGCCAAAATCAGGAGCCAGATGCTCAGCTGACTCAGGCACCAGGCACTCTTTGATTTACATTTTCTTAATGACTAATGATATTAAGTGTCTTTTCAAGTGCTTATTAAGTATCTTCTTTGGAGAAGTATATATCAAAAGCTTTCGCTCATCATTTTATTAGTTTTTTTGTCTTTTCATTGTTGAACTGTAATACTTCTTATATATTTTGGATACAAGTCGTTTATCAGATATATGATATGCAAATATATTCTCCCATTCTCTGTTTTTTACATTCTTGATGATCTCCTTTGATGTACAATAGTTTTTAAACTAGATAAAGTCCAATTTATCTCTTTCTTCTTGCTTGCTCTTGGTGTCTTATTTAAGAAACCGTTGCCTAACCCAAGTTCACAACAGTTTTCTCTGTTTTATCCAAGTGTTTGAGTTTTAGTTCTTACTAATGATGGTTAATGATCCATTTTATTTTATTTATTTATTTATTTATTTATTTTTAAAGATTTTATTTATTTATGTGACAGAGAGAGAGCCAGCGAGAGAGGGAACACAGCAGGGGAGTGGGAGAGGAAGAAGCAGGCTCCCAGCAGAGGAGCCCGATGTGGGACTCGATCCCGAAAGGCCGGGATCACGCCCTGAGCCGAAAGCAGACGCTTAACGACTGCGCTACCCAGGCGCCCCGATGATCCATTTTAAATTAATTTTTGTATATGGTATGAGGTGGGGGTTCAGTTTCATTCTTTTGAGGGTGAATATCTAGCCCCAACAGCATTTGTTGGAAAGACTATATTATCCCTACTGAATTGTCGTGGCATCTTTGTCAAAAAATCAGGTCACCATTGTTTGTTTCCTATTGCCCTTGTAACAAATTACTTCACATGTAATGGCTTTAAACATCACAAATATATTATCTTACAGTTTTGTAGATTAGAAAGAAGTCCAACACGGGTCCAACTGCGCTGAAATCAAGATGTTGGCAGGGCTGTGTTCCTTTCGGAAGCACTAAGGGAAGATCCAGGTCCTTACCTCTCCCAGCTTCTAAAGGTTGCCCACATTCCTTGGTTCATGGTCCCTCTTCTTCATCTTCAAAGTCAGCACCACTGTATCTCTGTGGCCACATCTTCCTTTGGCTCTCAACTCTTTTGCCTCTCTTTTCACCTTTAAGGACTCTTGTGATTATATTCAGCCTAGGTGGTAATCCAGGACAACCTATTTTTTAATTAATTAATTAATCAATCACAAGATTTAATGTACATTTATTCCTAATATGTGGAACATATAAGGATTTTATACTGAATAAATGATATTCATTAAGCCAAAGGAAAAGGAAGAATTTATGTCAAGGTTTTTTTTCCTTTTTTTTTTTTTTAAACTGCATTATCTTGAAATACAAATGTGGATTCTCATCACTGAAAAATCTTCGTTTTTTTTTCATTTTAGTTGCATTTCTTTTCTTTTTTGTCTCTACTCTCTACTGGTAAACACTGTCTAAATCAATCCATATGCAACCATTTCCACATCTTCATTCATGAAACAAATTGTGATCAGCTGCTCTTGTGAAATAGAGCATGACTTTATACATACAGAAACTTGGACATTACCCTCTTTTTTTGTTTTGTTTTTGGTATTTTATCTCTTTTTTTGGAGGGGGGAAGATGTGGCCCTAGTGAAAAAATATATAAGATAAAAATAAAAAAATATTTAAATCTACCATCGCTTTATAGTTAACACATCATAAAAAAGAAACTAAAAATTTCATACAAAAAAGAAAAGAAACCAAAAAAAAAATGACCATATGTTTAATATATAATTTCTATACCCATCTCAGCCAATAGGCAGTAAACACTTTTTTTTAGCGATTATAGGAATTGTGAAGAACTGTCATTTGGAAGGTCAAATGATAAATAGCAAACATGATGGTAGTGGGGAGATTATCAGGACAATTTATTTTATAAGTGACCTTTTTATTTTATTTTGAAGTAAACTCTACCCCTGGTGTGGGGCTTGAACTCATGACCCTGAGATCAAGAGTTGCATGCTCTAATGACTGAGCCAGCCAGGACAATCTATTTTAAAGTCAGGTGATTAGCAACCTTAATTTCCACTTCCCATGTATTCTTTTGTTTTTATAATAATATATATATATATTTATCATATTATGTTAGTCACCATACAGCACCTCCCTAGTTTTTGATGTAAAGTTCCCATGTATTCTAACATCTTCATGGATTCCAGGGATTAGAGCATGGGCATTTTTGGGAGATGTTACCCTACCTACCAAACTGTAAGTGTAAGGATTTATTTCTGGGTTCTCCATTCCATTCCACTGATCTTTATGTCCAACTTTATGCCAGTAGTTCACTGTCTTAATTACTGTAACCTTGTTAAGTTTTGAAATTGTTCTTTGGTCTTCTCTTTAAAATACTTCTTATCTTCCTTTAGCCTCCCCATGTATTTTAGTTACCCTTGCATAGTTGCTTCTCTTTGTTCAACCTTGTATAAAAACATTTAGCTTTTGTCACTTCTCGAGGTCTTCATTTCCTTGTGAGGGCTCCCATGTCATGTAATATTTATGTTAAATAAATGTGTGTGCTCTTCTCCTGTCAATCTGTCTCCTGCCAATTGAATTCTCAAGCCCAGCCCAAAACCCTAAGGTAAAATTTTGTGTCTCCTACACAGTTTGCCTCCACAATCACAGAGAAAGCTCTCCCCTCAGTTATTGTGAAGAAGCCTTTGGCACATTTATCATAAGTCTCAGGGAGAGAAACAAATTGAGAATCAGAGAGAAATTTCAGACTGGAAACCAATAAGTTAATTCATCTGGTTATGTCAGGTAACCAAATATATGATGTCATTGTAAGTCTTTTGGGTCTAAAAATCTGGGACTTAACATTTTTCTGCAGGTTTGTAACTAGCCATGTACAATGCTTAAAAAGACACTTATCCCAACTTAATATTGTTTGTAGTAATAGTTCTCAATTTTATCACATTGAAAAACTTCCACTTTATAAATAAGCATTTAAAATACTTTCTTTTTACTCCTAAAATGAAATTTATGGTTAATACAACCTACTTACAAACATATGTGTGTATATGTATATAAAATATCTAATTCTAATTGTAAAAGTGATAAAAAAGAGAAGTAGCTCACAATATAACTATTCCATGTTAATAATTATAGGATTTATTCTAAAATAATGTGAATATTAATATGTAAATCCTGCACTATTTGGTGAAATGGTTATACATGTATGTAGAATCATCACAATGTAACAGTGATTCAAATATCAAGAGTGGCATTTCCATCAGTGATAATATTTTTCTGAAAAGGTGAATAGTTCTTGATAAAATTCCAAACAAAATAAATGATACTCTTCCCTCAATTTTGAATTCCTAGGTCAGTTGATTTATAGTGTTGCAAAATATAGTGTTTATTTGTAAAGTGGAGTAGATTTCAAACACATAATTATGAAGATCTTTTTTCAATGCACAAATGTCAATCAAGACACTGGCTGTAGAGGGTGGGACTGCACCCTAGGTGCAAAACATTTTTCATCCTTGTCTACTGCTTATTCAATGGGCCCTTGATCTTTGTGGCAGTCAAAAATCCAACATTACATTACAGAAATGTTCCTTAAAGGATGTTATCCCTCTGTGAAGAAACCACACTCCACAGGTTTGTATTTTACTTTGTGACTTACTATATGGGTCTTCGGGGAATTATGTGAAAAAACAGAAAATACCTGGAGAATATCTCTGAGTGGTAAATTTCTACTTTTCATGGGCATACAGGATCACTGGAGCCAAGCAGAGATAAGATCCCACTAGGATGTAAATTCCACGAGAGCAGGAATTTTTGTCTGTTTCATTGTTATATGTCTAGTGCCTAGAATAATATCTGGCATATAATAGACACACAATAAATATTGAATGAATGAATGAATGAACGGGGAGCCCTGAGTTGGAAAAAAACAAACAAATAGAAATGATTTTCTGGGTGGCTTCTAATTATGTCATTTTACTCTTAAACCATCAGCAGAATTGTTTTATATCCCACATGCATTTTCTGGCACCAGTAATCCCTGCCTTGATCTTTGCAAACAGAAATAGGAAAAAACAAAGGAATCTGCCTATAAAAAAGGCTTACCAAATATTTGTTTGCCTAAATGGAGTGAGTCTGTGAAGATGTTTTTTTCACATGAACAACAGATTTTCCGTCCTATGTCATGATGGATAGGAAGCATGTCTTTACAATCAGAGCTGAGTGCTTTAAACCAGAGATACCCAGGGTATCATGGAAAAAGCATTTGACTTGCAGGATATTAACAAGGGTTCAGGTTCTCCATCATTAGTCAATATTGTAAAGCCTCAATTTCTTCATATGTAAGGGATAACTTCTCTCTCCATAGGGTTGTTTTAAAGAAGATAACTCAAGTATGACTAGGCACAGTGCCTAGTACATCATAACCACTCAGGTAACCAGTGTTCTCAAATTCTGTGCCTGTTAAGAATCACCTGGCCCAGCCCCAGAATTTCTAATTTAGCAAGCTGTGGGTGGGGCCCAGGAACTTGCTTTCAGTAAGGCAGCCCAAGGGCTTGTAATGCAGATTGTCCATAGATCAAGTCTGACAAACGCTGAAATAAATATCATTTATATTCCTCTTTTTCTTTCTTTCTTTTCTTTTTTTTTTAAGTAGGCTCCACACTCAGCGTGGAGACCAAAGCGGGGCCTTGAACTCATGACCCTGAGATCAAGACCTGAGCTGAGATCAAGAGTCGGGAACTTAACCAACTGAACTTAACNTTTTTTAAGTAGGCTCCACACTCAGCGTGGAGACCAAAGCGGGGCCTTGAACTCATGACCCTGAGATCAAGACCTGAGCTGAGATCAAGAGTCGGGAACTTAACCAACTGAGCCAAGGCACCCCCTCAGTTACATTGTTCTTATTCTTTATCATAGAAGTGTGTCTGCCATTACAATGTTGTAAAAACTTGGGGAGTTAAAGATGTGTTGCCTAATGTTATGCAAGAGATGAGCTATGAACAAATCTACTTTGACAGCTAATGCCAGGACAAAAACCAGCAAAGCATACATTTCCTTGGGTAGAGACTGGCTTGAAGAGTTGAGTTCGGTTTTGTCAATCCCACTGCAGTAATCTGGCGGTGCTTGCTAACCAGCGAACCTGTGATTCTTCCTAAAGAGAGTTATACTTTTGTATGATAAACTAAATGATGCATTTCCATCCCTAATTACTAGAATATAAAGGTTTGTGTTGAGAGATAGGTCCTTTTGTCAGGAACTCTTCTTAAAAATACCCTATGATGTGATCCTTTTTTAAAGCATATTAAACTGAAAGAAATTTAACTTTTTCGGATGGCTTTGGCCTTTAATAATCTCTAGGAATCTCAGCTACTGCAGCCTCTCGCTCCAGCTGTTCTGTAGATATTAACAAGGCTGTTTCGTTTCTAAGTGGTTCCTGACATTGCTTGTTTGTGCATTTAGTTGTTTCTTTCTCCCTTGTCTTTTTTTTAATAATATTAATTGCCTTTTTTGATCTGTAGTAGTAAGATATGCTCTTTCTTCTTGTGAATTTGACAGTTTCAGAAACTGCAATAGGAAGATGGAGAGGATATTTCAAAGGAAACCCTTTCTTTAGCACTTATATCTTACTCTGTACATGACCTTTGTCCTGATTGTGAGGAACAAGTAAAAATTTCCATCTATGTCTAACATCTGGATCAGACAACTTACCTAAAATTCTCAGCAATGCCATCACCTCAACAGAATTCAAATCTGCTTGCCTCAGAAACTTTTATAGCAGTTTCTGGATCCCCAGAGTTGGAGATTCCTGTTACCCCTCAGGATTTCATAAACTTGGGAAACAACCAACCAGACAATTAAAGAAAATTGTGTGTTGACAAATGGGGTATCGTTTAACAATGGAGAATTCTTTTTTTGAGACTACAATTCCCTCATGAAAAAGTAATCAGTCATAATTTGCATTCTCATTTTCTCTTGACTCGTGTGGAAGCTAAACTAGACATATATGTGCACATGTATTATGTATGTAAATATATACCATCTACATATATCTGCATATTAAAGCACATTTGTTCAACAATAGGATATTTCCCTTAAATGTTGAATACCTTTCTTTTGTCCTTCCAAATCCATTCTCCACCCTTTGACCCTCCTCTTTGCTCCAGGATACTGAGCTAGATTAACTGGATCAGCAGGAAGGATCCTTTGATCCTTTGCTCTCTGTCTACTTAATAGGTTTAGCCAGTGGTTGTCATCAGTGGGGAAGAGATTGAGGTCTGACTGGTTTTCTCCAGTCTTCTCTCTTGCACGGATGCCACGGGGCTGGCTGTATCCCTGGACTTAGATCATATCGCCTATCACATGATTCATTTCAAAGTTCTCCCTCCATTGCTCATGACCTCCATGTCTTCATGCACCTTCAAAAATAAAAAAGGGGGGCCCCTTTTCCCCCTCTTCTATCTCTCCCCCCGTTCATGCTCTCTCTCTCTCTCTATTTCAAATAAATAAAAAATCTTTAAAAAACTAGCAAAGGTTATAGCTCTCAGAAGTTCTTAGTTCTGAAGTTACTGCACTATTCCTTAGGCATTCTCTATACCACACACATTTCTTTGTAATAATCCCTTTTTAAATCCTCCCCAAATCAATCAGTTTAATTGGCTGTCTGTTACTTATAAGATACTGATCCTAGAAGTAGTACCAGGAGATAATCCAAATGGGATTGGATTGTTCATATATTTGAAGGTTAGACATATAAAACCATCATGGTAGGAAATGGGACAATGGTAATCTATTGCATCCAGTAGCATCAAACTTATTGAAATGATCACAAGTGGCTTCATGGAATGAAGGACAGATTGATGGCAAGGCATTTTTTTTTTTTCCTGTGGCACAGAGGCATGCAATAAATATCATGTGGTGATTTAGCTTCTGCTGCAGTTTAAACCGGAACTGTCTGACTTAAACAAACAGGCAGCCAGAAAGCCATATTGCAGTGAATACTCTGACGCAAGATGGAAAGAATTATACAGTATGCCACAGTTGCGTGGTAACCAAGTATTTTGTTCAGATGTTTGTGTCAACGTCTCATGGATTAAGTGGTTTTTCTTTTTTCTTTTTTTGTTTTTTTAAATATTTTATTTATTTATTTGACAGAGAGAGAGACAGCCAGTGAGAGCGGGAACACAAGCAGGGGGAATGGGAGAGGAAGAAGCAGGCTCCCAGCAGAGGAGGGAGCCCAATGTGGGTCTGGATCCCAGGACCCTGGGATCACACCCTGAGCCGAAGGCAGATGCTTAATGACAGAGCCACCCAGGCACTCCTGGATTAGGTGGTTGTTAAGGAGTGAGATCGATGGGAAACCAACCAAGATGATATTTTTCTTGTAAAGGAAACATTTTATTTTTGCTTGGATAAACACTAGCCCGGGATGCTCTACTAGGGCAGTATGACCTCTTATATAATTCTCTGACTTAAGCTAGTGTACAGCCATCGAAAACATAGACTTATGGCCATGCAAGGTCCGTTTGAGGAGGGACCTTGAAACAGCCAAGGTATACACTGTATGTCTTCCTCCAAGCCTTCTTATGGATGTCTTGTTGCCATTTATGAGGGTAATTCCATGTTAGGAAAATGGAAGTACCGAGATCTTCTGTGGGTTATTAGATACTGGTTCTGAACCTACACTAATCTACAGAACGGAAAACACTAGAGGTATATACTTGCCAGTGAGGGTAATGGAAACAATGTAAAAGATAATTTTGGCCTGAATGTATCTTTCAGTAGGTCCAATGGGACCAGGTATATAGTCAATCATTATTTACCCAGACCCAGATATAATATTGTTATAGATGTGTAGACAGATACACAGATTGGAACAAGACCCTCATTTTAGTTCTTTCTCTGACCTTTGGAGTGAGGGTTATTAGGTTTAAGGTTCAGGTAGAAGTTGAAATTGCTCTGCTAAGGCAGTGAACAAAATCTCAACCTGAGGGGAAGTGCAGAGATTAGCGTTTTCATCAAAGACTTGGAAGATACAAGGGTGGGGATCCCAATTCGTCGACCTTTAAGTCATTTCTTTGGGGGGAAAGGGACTGAGGATCTGCAAGGTGGAAGTCATGAAAAAACATGTTTTACAGTTAGATTGGAGAAATGATGCAGGAATAGTAACTTTTATCTTGAGAAATAAAATGGAAGGAGTCAGTTTGTGTCGAAAACAGTTTTTATCCTAAAAATCTGTACTGTTGAACAGGCTCACCCTGGCATGAAGCAGTTGTAGCCTTTGAGGAATAAAAAAGTGTGTTTTGAGGTCACTGAGTTTGTAGAGGAGGCTGATAGACTGTTAGATATTATATATCTAAAAAATCATAGACTTTGTATAGGATATCTTCGTTTTCACACATATGTGCACAATTCTATCCACACATGCATATTCAGAGAGGCTGACACTAATCAGGTGGTTGAAGTGACATGCTCTGTGAATGTCAGTCAACCTCTTTATGCACACACACAGCCTCTTTCTTCTCTTCCTCCTGTCCATGCTCAACAGGCCCTTGTACAAATGGCTAGAGCAACTGAAATGGGCTCAACAACATGGTTTTCTTCATCAAGACTAATTTCACTATTTCCACTGTTAGGTATCCCAAATGCCAACAACAGAGATCACAACTGTGCCTCTGGAACGCCATCATTTTCTAGAAGGATTGGTGAACCACTTGGGTAGCAGGGTGATTAGATTACACAGNATACACTACTTTTTACTAATCTAAAATTACAGAGCTAATGACTCTCTTTCCAGGAATAACCACATTTTGGGAGATTTATTTGATTTACACATCCATTTGTCTACCAGTTTGTCTCGACAGCACCTGCAGATGTAGACGTACATCATGCCTTTTTCATGAACATGGTATCCCACCAAACATCACCTCTACCAAGAAATACATGAGATGGCAAAGGAATAGTAACTAGCTCCTCCAAACCACAGAAATTATTGGTTTTACTTTTTGCCCTGTCATTTACAAGTGATTGGCCTGATCAAATCGTGGAAGGGCTTTATGAAAGCTCAGTCATGGTTGTTGAGGTGTCCTCTAAGTAGGCTGCATGCTTGAAAACAGCAGCCAATGCAGGGCTCCATTTCCTTTAGGGGAAATGTACATGTCTATGAACCAAGAGGACAAGGTTTGCATGGAGACTGTAGTGGCAACAAACTGAGCCTTCAAAGCTCCAAGTACCGGGAGTATAATTGTGCAAAGGTCCTAGCTGCTGATCTTTGAAATACATTTCCCCATTTGTGTCACAGTCATGCTTCCCACAGACTGCTCCCAGCTAATGACTGAGCACAGCAGGGATACCAAGGCAGGACCATGCTTCTTAGGCATTGGATTGGTGGCTAATTTTAGCTCAAGTACCTACCTTGCTGAACCTACCAGAAACTGAACAATGGTGTAGGATGCTTTTGCCCATCCTTCCTTCCCTCTCTTCTTCACTTGTGCTCAGACTTGTCTCATGATTTACTGGCACTTCTTGCTTCTTCTGTGTCCCTCTCCATTTTCTCTTACAAAGATGCAACTCTGTCCCCTAATAAAATCCTTGCACTTTTAATTCCACCTTAGCGTCTTCTTCTTGGAGGACCCTGACTACTACAGCCTTTTTTACTATTACATCAAATAGCCCGCGAGAACATAATTTCCCTACCCATAAACTTATACTCAGTTTATTTGGAGTCAATGTGCACAGGGGTGGAATGTTCCAAATGACAACTCCCAATGCTCTGATTAATTAGAATCTGGGACTGTACTCTGGCCATGTTGGGTTCCTTGTGCATTGATCGAAAAGGGGTCACTCCTTTGGGTGGGGTGATTGACCTCAATCACCAGGGAGAAATTAGTTAGTGCTACAAAATGAGATCAAGAAGAATTATATTTGGAACCCAGGAGATTGAGCACTATATTTCATAGTATCCTTTTGGCCTATTCTTTGAAAGGGAAAGTACTGCAACCAAATAAAAACAAGATGATCAAAGACTCAGACCTAATAAGAAGAAACTATGGACACCTTACCAGGTAATTCTGATCTGACTGAGGTGTTGAGAAAGAATGAGTGATCCAGAGTTACACAAGAAGCCAACAGAGGGTGGACTTTTAAAAAATGTTTAATTTAGTAAACTTTAAATATACAAATAGTACAACTTAGAAAAAAACTTTCTTTCAAACTTCAATCTTCATTTGCGATTTGAGTCGTTCAGTTCCCTTAGGACCTTATAGTGTAATGAATTACAAGTTAATCTGGGAGATTCCATTCAGTGCTGCACAACAAAAAACTGGAAGTGAAGGAAGTGTTCCCAACTGTGATTAAAAAACTTGCTGCCAATCTTACAACTTAAACGTATTCTAAACATTTTCTAAAACATCAGTGCCACAAATTTAATTACATTTGTGTAATGTACTTATTTATTTTTACATCTTCTAAGATTAGTCTTAGCTATACTTTATCTTCTCACTAGGGTCTTAGTAAGTTATTTAGACTTGATTCTGGAGTTGAGATAACTTTTCCATACACAACATATTATGCCTCCATACTTTGGACAATGAAAATTACAGTATCTGGGTAGATATTCATAATTATTTGGACTAGGATTTGATTGCTTTTCCTAAAAGGATTGAAATTGCAGTTTTCAATATGTAGTTGGAGCATCTCTATTGTGGTTAAAATCAGCATTTATGATATTAGGATGTTTTAAGAATGTTATTACACCAGTGTTACTTTTTGTTTCTGTGTTTTCCTCTGGAATGATTTATTTTATATTTTCACTTAAGCAACATGAAACATATGATTTTCTGCCAATGTGGTACACCAATTATATCTGTTCATATTACTTAAAAATAATATGTTTTATTAGAATTTTACTATTATTTGTGGGAAATATACATCTTTTAGAAAACAAGAGTCTGAGTTGGCATGAATAGAACCATTTTAGAAGATGGTTTAAATCAAATATTTTGGAATTCCACTGTTGTGTTCTGTCTCTATTGGGGTACTATGTGTTACAACTAATACTGATTACAAATCTTGGATTTACTTTATGGATTAATGTGTATCATTGCTGGTGTTGATGAGTCTTTCCCACTTTGCATGGAGCTCCTACATTTTGGGAGACTACTTGCTTGAATTTCACTTTCTTGTCATGTTTGTTTGTTAGTTTACTATTCCTTTTACCAGTAAAACATATTCATGTTTTATTGATATAAATTATATTTTCATTGTTGCACTTTTAAAAATCAAAATTAAATGCAACTCCTCATACTTACACTTTTGTTGTATCACCACCTGTGTGTATGACCTATACAGATTTTTCTCTTTTGAGGAATGGGTAGTCATAACCTTTTACGTCTCAAGTTGCTTCATCTCTGTAGTTATTATTCTTTATCCTAACAATTGTGTTTTGATGCTCAGATTGTCACAATTTGGTTGTAGAGGACCTTGTAAGTTCACCCTTGTAAAATAAAGGAGGAACTCGGGGAGTTACAATGATTTACAAAAATCATATCTATGGAAACTTGACTGATTTTTCCTTAACTGGGGGACATATGTAAGAAAGAGAGATTGGAAAGAGCATGCATGTCCAGCCTAGTTGTACCAAGTTCTTTCATGGGTGCCTCTGGGTCTTTGTGATAATGCTTCTGGGAAAAAGTGTGCGTATAAAAAGGGTTAAGAAACCCTGTTAATGGAATAGAAGAGTATAATTTCAACCAATTAACTTCATAAGAAAATGCTAAAAATTAACTCAGCCAATTTGTTCCTATTTTTTTTTTTTTTTAGGAAATAACAATATAGATACTATTGTGTATATGTCCGTCAGCCATAAATATTCTCATGCAAGGGGAGTGGGCTGTTCTGTCACATTATGGAGCTAGGGAAGACTTTTTGGTGTTCAGTGTTTTACTTGTTTTAAAATAGAGTAACATGAAATTCAATACAAATTCTTAAATCTTATTTCTAAATTCTATCCCCTAAATTGCTTTAATCTTCTCTTATGTCCTTAAATTGTCATGTATCAAGAGTATAAATTCTTTAATTTTCATTGAAGGAATTCTTAATCATGATGGGAGCTCTTCTTGGGTAGCTCTTCTTGAAATAAAATAAGCTGTATCAAAAATTGTCACTGTCTCTGTAGAAGGAGGGAATCTAGATTTATTTAATGAGTTTATTCAGAGCCTCTTTCACATCCTTATTCCTCAGGCTGTAGATCATGGGATTCAACATGGGGAACACCACAGTGTAAAAGGTAGAAACTATTTTGTCATTGTCCAAAGAATAACTAGATCGGGGACGAGCGTAGATGTAGAGAATGGAGCCATAGTACAAGGTGACAGAGACCAGGTGGGAGGAGCACGTGGAGAAGGCTTTGAGGCGACCCTGGGTGGAGCGGATCCTCAAGATGGTGGCAATAATGAACAGGTAGGAGGCCAGGATCAGCACCGTGGGGGTGATGACATTGGAGGCCAGGATGAAGTATAGCACAGTCTGATAGCCATCTTTCCTGCCACAAGCCAACTTCACCAAGGGAAGCAAATCACAGAAAAAGTCATCAATGACATTGCCACTACAGAAGTTCAAGGCAAAAGTTCTCTTGGTGAGGATGGTAGAGTTAATAAAGCCACCAAGGTAGGAGGATGTGACCAAAAATGCACATAGCTTTATAGACATAGCCTGAGAATAGAGCAGTGGCTTTGCGATGGCCATGTAGCGGTCATAAGCCATGGCTGCCAACAGGTAACACTCACTGTATGCCAGTCCAGCAGAGAAGAAGAACTGACACAAACAGCCAGCAAAGGAGATGCTTTTGTCTTCAGACATGCAGGTCACCAGGATTTTTGGGGTGTAGACAGAGGAATACCAGAGATCCAGAAAAGAGAGATTCCCAATGAAGAAATACATGGGTGTGTGCAGCCGGGAGTCATTAGAGATCAACACCATGAGGGTGGTATTTCCTACCACAGTCAGAGAGTACACACCAAGAAATACCACGAACAGGACCAATTGCATCACTGGGTCTGTTGTGAAGCCCACCAGGATGAACTCAGTCACTGTATAATTGCTTCTCTCCATGGCTCACCTAAGAGGAGATAAAATGAGATTTCAGCTTGCTTCTTTGTGGTGAATAAATAGAAAATATGTTAAATGAAATAAAATTATATAAACTGGAGTTTTATTTATCATTTTTATATTTTAACACCTGATCATTTTATTTCCCTTGATTCCAGACTCACTAGTTCAAATTCCTACTTAACATATCTTACAGGAGATCTACTGGGCATTTCAAAAAAAAACTGAGTTACAACAATCCTTCTTCAGCCTGCTATTCTCTCAGACTTCTCCACTGCAGGAAATGGCATTACCCCAGTTTAGGGGAAATCATTGGCTCTTCTTGACTCCTCTCTGACTTTGACATTCTCACTAATCAGCAACATCTTGATTCTAACCTCACAACATATTCAGACCCTGACCAGGGTTTCCCTGCTCTGGTGGTTCTGCCCCAGGCTAAAACTACTGTGATTTCCCATAGGTGTTGTCACAGAGGCTCTAAGGGTCTCCCAGCTTCCTTTCTCCTTCTATCCTTAGCCCAGCTGGGTCTCTGAACAAGAGAGTGATCCTGTTAAAAACCAGTTATATCGTGTTACTGTTGTACTTCCAGCACTCCAGTGACTTCTCAACTACCAGAGAAAAGCCAAGGTCCCAGGAAACATGGACAAACATATTGCCTCTCTGCTTCTGACTCCTACTGTCTACTCCAGCAATGCCATCCTTCTCTCAATTCTTAGAATAAATAGGGGGTGCTCTGAACCTTTGGAGTTGTTTACCCGCCACGGCCAGGATGCTCTTCCTCAAGTAACTTTTTAGCAAACTCTCTCATATTTTTCAAGTCTGAATTCCCACATCTTACCCCTTTTCAGGTGTTCCTCATCACCATATTGCAATCTACTTTCCTGGAGTTTCTTGTACCCCTTTTCTGCTTTTTCATTCTCCCTAGCACTGCTCATTAATATTATATACATCACATTAACTTATTTTCTTCTCTCTTCAGTAGAATGTTGATAAAAAAAAGAAAAGAACTAACACACCTTCGAAAGACTGCTTTGGGTCCTGGGACAACAAATCAAGCTTTAATTATAGTTTCGACATATCCCAAGAATGTGACCTTATAACAGTCAGTGTGAAATGGCCCGATCAGCACTAGGGAGGTCATCTGCATGGTCAAAACACTGTTTCCCTCTTTATCCCCAAAAGATGTTCTGGCCTGCAGTAATCCTTTCTTTTCTTTTGCTAATAAATTCTTTGCTCCACTCTCCTTTCTACTCAAAAGTTCCATTCCATACAACTCCCAGTCCCTCTACTTGCCAGATGGGTTGCTGGTTGATTCATGAATCCCCTGATAAAGCCAATTAGATCTTCACCTTTACTGGACTGAACTTTGTTTCTCAACAATATACCCTTTCCCCTTGCTTTTGAATTCAGATGCTGTCACAGGTAAGGACCTTGTACATGTGGGGTCAGATAAATGCTTCTAAGTAGTACCCAAATCATCTGGCAGAGTCCTGTGCCTCACATGTACAGCCAGCCCTGATTACAGAAATGTAATATATAACCCTGAACACAGAAATGTCTACTCACCTTACTCAGGACCAAGCACTTGCCTGAAACTCACAGTCACAGCCAACAAAGGACCACACTGTGGATCCAAATATCTTATACTTGCTCAGGATCCCCAGTGTATTTGATTCCTTAAGCACCCCAGGGGTTCATAGCTTTGAAAGTGCATAAAGGGCAATGAATCAAAAAGTCTGTTACCTTTATTTAGGAGATTCTTCTTTCTCAATGCAAGAAAAAAAAAGGATGATTTTTAAAGTAAGAAAAATCATTGTGATATTTTGAGAAAGTACTCTCTGCAAAACACCTTCCTGGAAATTGTATTTGATTGTCAGACAAGTCTGTGGAGTAGGTATTGCAATTTCAGGCACAGACAAGAAAATGGATCCAGAGCATTTAATGAACTTTCCAAAGGAAAACCCAGAAGTAAATGCAGTCAGGATTTAAACTCAAGGCAGCCTGTGTTTCCACAGGTGGAAAGGGGGAAGCTTCACAGTGTAGTGGGGTATTTGTCCCCCAGGGGACCTTTCGGCTAGGGACACCTACATTGCTCCACAGGAACTCTGCTCACTCACAGATACACACACGGCTCATTTATACCCCAAATGATGCTCACTTGTGAGGTTTTTACACTTGCTATTCATTCTCTTTACATTCTTCTTTTTTCTCCTTTAGCTGTTCAAAATGTAACACCATCTCAGACACGTCTTCCCTGATCACCCCCTTCAGAATTGTGCCCCTTCCACACCCCAGCACTCTCTATCCTCTGCCTTGCTTTAACTCTCCAGTGTACTTATCACCTGGGGTACCATATAATCCACTACTTTATTTCCTGTCTACTCCCAATGGGATATGAATACAAGAAGGGCATGTTCTGTGGCTTGTTTTGTTCACTGCTGAATGTCAGTCCTTAAAACAGTATCTGCCACAGAGTAGGCATGAATAATATTTGCTGAATAGAAGAAAAGATGGACTGCCCTAATTCTTCAGAGGCATGTCAAAGAAATCCACATTCTGGTCTGCCCCAGTGATGACATTTACAAGGACTTCTTTGTTATTCCACCTAACTGGCAGTAACAGAAATTTCTGAGGTTCTGTGCTAGTCCCAGGCATGCACAAGAAAAACTATGGACCAATCCCCAAAGATAACAAAGTCTGAACACTGAAATATACACACTAATTGAATTTCAAAATAGAGTATACTGTGAGGGAGGTTGTTTCCATTTGAACAGAATTCTTTCATGTTGAAGAGCTATGAGGAACCATATCTTTGAAAGGAAAGGTGACCAAGATTGGTGGGCAGTCCAAGCTGAGACAGCACTGGGCCTTAGAGCTGATGACGGGGATTCAAGTTCAATCTCACTGCTTACAACTGTCAGAAGACCTTATACAAGTTACTCAATTGTGTTAAAGCTTGTAAAAGAAGAATAATAATTGTAAGTACTTGAGAGGGCTGTTGGGAAGATTGAAGGATATGTTTCTAAACTAGTATTGGAGGACTTGACACATGAACGATGCTCACGACATCAGCGGCCCTCTATTTCAGAGAGTATCACCTGCCATGGAGTCAGGCTGTAGCTTCTTGCTCCTTGTCCCTTCGAGATTCAAACTGAGTAAGTCAGTTTCAAGGAATATTTTTAGAATGCCGTTATTAGACCTTATTAGGACTGTTACAGAATGAAAGCAGTCCTAATTTACAGAGGTGTGGCGACTAAAGGAACTAACATAGGTTTGGATACAGGTGTTTTGCAGGAGAGTCTTTTTTGGGAAGCAATGTGGACTCCTTAGCATGAGATCCAGGGTCAGAAAGACCTGAGATGAATTCTAATCCCAACTCTTTCTAAACTGGCCACCTTGGAACATTTAGTTAATACCCCTGACAATCAATTTCATCATGGGTAGTATCATGCACTTCTCATCTGAAAGAACACATTTCTAAAAGATTGTGGGGCTATTTACTAGACACGATGTATCTTTAAGGAGATTGGGGGTATTTGACATCTAAAATGGCTATTACATGTTGAGCATTAACTATTTTGTTGGTTATTAATGTCATATGATCGTGAAGTGTGCAATTGTTAATATTATGCCAAAAAGTGGAGATAAGAAAATTGATGGCAACATAGTCCCTTTCACCTTTGCTGTTTTCCTCTGCTAGTCAAGCATACTCTCCTTTGTCCTTTCTTGATGACTGTGATTGTCTGTATCTCTTGACTTCTTTATTTCTCTGTTTTATATACCATGGTTTTAAGAATAATTATGGAGGTTTTTGGGTCATTGGTGTCTTTGGGAACCTGAACTCTGTGGATCTTGGAAATACGCTAATCCTCACCCTGGACATGCGCAACAAAATAGTGCTCATAATTTTCCATTGTGTTTCCCTGGAGACTGAAACATCGATGCTAGGTCACAGGTTCAAGTGTTACTTAAAGAAAGGAATTCTGTGGGGTACCCTGGGTGGTGCATTCCTTTAAGTGTCTGCCTTCAGCTTAGATCATGCTCTCAGGGCCCTGGAATGGAGCCCTGTGTCAGGCTTCCTGCTCAGGGAGGTGTTTGCTTCTCTGTCTCCCACTGCCCCTCCTGCTCACGGTTGCTCTTTCTCTCTCTCTCCCAAATAAACCAATAAAATCTTTAAAGATAGAAAAAAAGAAAAGAAAGGAATTCTCTGATGGCCAGGCTTACCCAGAGCCTATGGCAAGCTATCAAGAATGATAAGTTGTTGTATAAAATTCTCATTAAATGTGACTCCCCCCCACACCAGGAAACATACATTTTAAAAGAAATTACACTTGTCATGATTTATTTTGAGCCTGAGTCTAGATAGTTTTCTTAGTCTGCTTCTAGAGCTCTTACGGTCAACACAAAAACTTACTTTTTTTGGTGTCAATTGTATAGTTTTATTTTCCATTCCTTCATTTGCTGCAAACTGCCCTTTGTCACCATAAATAGGAGAAAAAGCTAAGCTGTGTTTCTTCCTCTGAGCTGTTGCAGAAACTGCTATAAGATGTTGGTAAGACTTGAAAAGGAGGCTTTGGACCTTCTGCCATATAATAGAATGTAAACGGCTGTTGACGTGTTGTGGGATAAAGCCAAGTTTCTATGCCACAAGTAATACCTAAATCCCACAACTTAACCAACATTCATGTCAAGACCTCACTCCAACATTCTAATATTCAAGTCAACTAGTTCCAGAATCCTCTAAAGAGTTAGTAGATCTTGTTAAAAAGAAAACCACAGGCCCAGTATGGAGTCACTTACGGTAATTAAAGCCCCACGTCAGCAAACCAAGACTTGATACCTAAGCTAACTGTCGTTTCAACCCCACTCCCCCACCATCGGTAGGTCACCTTTAACTAGTCAACATGGAGTTACCTAGTGAGATACTCCTCCAGATAGAGTCCTTCCATTCCACTTAGGAAGGACATCTTGCCTAGAACAATGTATTCTTTGCTGATAACTTCCATTTCCACCCCTTTTTTTCCTTTAAATGCTTTCTCTTTTCTACAGCTTGACAGAGCTCCTTTCTATTTGCTAGATGGGATGCTGCCCACTTCATGAATCACTTAATAAAGCCAATTTGATCTTTTAAATTACTCAGTTCGATTTTTGTTGTTTAACAATCCCAAGGGTTTTATACCCATGGAATTCCTCATGGCTTTGTAGCTTGGGGGAATGGCAAAGAAGGCAATTAAACAAAGCTACACATTGACAAAGTCAGGTCAGCCTTATTTAGGAAAGAATCAGAAAGGTTTTGTTTAGAGACTGTGATTCCCCAGTGATAGATGTGTTTAACCATAATTTTCCTTTGCATTCTGTATCTTTTGCTGAATATAAATAAATAAAGAAATATCCACATATATACAGCTGAGTACTGATAAACATATAAGTACTGGTTTTGTAAGCAGCAAGAGTTAGGTTCCCTAGAACACAAAACACAGACATAGCTTTCTTGACAGAAGAAAAGTCATTTTAGGCCCCTGGCCATCAAGTGAAAATGTTAAGAATAGTCATTATCAGGCCAGGAGATAGCCTAATCATATCCGGAACAATAAATCAGTGGTAAAACTCCCAGTGCTGATTCAAAGGGAAGATTGCCTTGATGTATTTTCTTGAGTTATCTTTGCAGGATCTAAACCCCTCTGCGCACTCAGTTACTGGAGCAGCTGGGGTCAGAGAATTGATGATGCTGATCCCTGTGGGCTCTTGTGACTTTGACCTGGACTCAGGCACCTTAAGATTGTCACCTGACCCAATTCTATGCTAAAGTTCCCACTGGGCAAGCCCCTTCCTGAAGATGCATGCACCCTTGGCTTAAATCTACTCCATCTTTGTTGTTCGGGAAAACACTGCTTTGGGAAGGATACCTGGTATGCTCCTTTACTTCAGGAGAGTAAAATCTTTTCTTTTGCTACTGTTCGACTTGGTTGTGTCTTTTGGCTTCACACCCACCAAGAGGCTGACCCAGTTTCAGGCAACAATATCTCTGTCGGGTACAAAGGTACCTACCATTTGCCCTTCCAGGTGGCTGCCATCCTTTGTCATCCTGCTTTCTGCTCCAGGAGACCATCTTGATGAACTGTATGAGTTAATTTGGCCATTGTGGGGGAATTAAAAGGAGAAAAAGGATGATTTAGAACATGGATTCTTAGATTTGGTTCCTGCAGAGCCAACCAAGGCCACATTAATCCCTAGACCTATGCCACAGCTTTTATCCCATTTCTTTCAACACAAAATATCTCTCCCCCTCTCTTTCTGGCTTCTGATACCTGCTGTTTCCCCTTCTCCCTTCAGTCCCACATGTACAGTAAGATTCTCTGTCAAAGGACTGGCCTGTCCTTTGTGGCTTTTCCATATTCTGTTCAAATCTTTATAATACTCCCTTTATTAAGTACTCTTCAGTCAGAGTGGGCCATCTGTTTCCTGACAGGACTCTGAGTGATGGAATAATTAATATTAGGAGTAGCCTAGAATGGAACCCTGGGATTAGTTTGCTCACATATTTAAGGCATGTGCAGTTATATCATGTATTAGGGAAATGGGACACAGGTGAGCCATGGCATGTAGTGACATCATGAAAATTTAAATCATCACCAGTAATGTCACAGCTTGAAGTGCAGTTGAAGAGCAAAACACTGAAAACTCAATTGGGTATAGAATTGATCAAGACCATAATAATACTGATTGGAAAAATCATGGGGTCTTCTGAACTGAAAACTAGGTTGTCTGACCGTGAACACGATGGGCATTTGCAAAGCCTTGACTGCAGGTTTTGAGGTGTTTCCCATCTCTGTTAGCCCTTTAGGTTGAGGTCCAAGCTGGGTAAATGTGATTGTGAGGACTGCAGAGAAGAGATACTACTGACATTGACCCTTGAACAACACAGGGCTGAACTGTCCACTATATTGGATTTTTTTCAATAAATACAGACAAGTAAATGAAAAGTATTTTCTCTTCCTTGTGACTTTCTTCATAATCATTTTTTCTCTAGCCTAATTGTAAGAATACAATATGGAATACATAGAACATACAAAATATGTGTCAGTCTATTATTTATGTTGTCACTAAGGTCTCGTCAACTGTAGGCCATTAGTAGGTAAGTGTTTGGGGAGCCAGAAGTTATATGCTGATTTTTGAATTGTGTGTGGGTCAGTTGCCCTTATTCCCACACTGTTCCAGGGTCAACTGTAAATGCTAAACATTGCCAGAGATTTTGTGATAATCTAACATAATTGATGGAGGGAAGAATTGGGACCATGAAGCGATGAGATAGGGATACTGGGCAGACAAGGACAGGGCCACAAATAAAAATTCTTGCCTGATGAGGCAGTCCCTAACTTCTCCCACTTGAGGGAAATAGCTTTACTCTGGGCAAGTTTTCCAATGACTGCACTTATGAAGTTGCCTTATGAGCTCATGTAATTCTCAACACCCAACCTCACCACACCATACCAGCTCTGCAGGGAAAGTTAAATATCATTAACCCAGATGGAGAAATCAAATACTTTCTCTTAGAGTGAATATACACTAAGAAATTTAAAGGATCTTACCAATTTGCATTGGCACAAATCTGGGAAGTAGGTATGAGATTGGGTTCTAAAGGTCATAAACGAAGAAGAATGAAATGTAAGGATTATTTAAGCCACGTTGATCATCAGAGGTGCACCCATGAAAGATTCAGGAACTCACTGTGTTTCCTCAAGAACCCTAGGAATTTATACTATAATTAAAGTCTCACTAGGATTGATTCTTTTGAAATATTTACTTACTGAGGACAAAGCATTCCCAATGCAGTGATGACAAAATATGTGGTTTAACATCAAAACCATAGGCTTAGTTAATTTCTTCATGATGTCTGTATTTAGTGTTTTAACCTCCTCACATTTGCATATATGCTTATTTATAATCTTTTCATGTCTTAGTGATGTTTATTTGGACCTTTCCTCAAATTAAGGTAACTTTACAAGGTAAAAATGAAGAAAAATATCTTATCAGGCTGGCAGTGATTTGTTATTTGGAAAAATAGTTTTCTAAAGATAAATTAAGCAGAAGCAACATGTCCCATGGTTGTTTCCTTTTTTACTGTTAAACTTTTAATGTCAATATTACTTTTCAAACAGTAATGTTGTATTTTTTTTCAAAATGGTATCTCCTTTTAAAATTATTTTTTTCAATTTTCAGCCAGCATTAAATAACACATTTTAGGTTATTATTTGATATAAATTTAAGACATGAGAATTTTTCTGGAAGGTTGTAATCTTGTAATAAGTTTATTTTAATTATAAGTGTATTCAATCTTCATTTGTTAAATCAGAGATTGAGTCTGCATAGTTAGCTATTCATTTAAGATCTGTTATCTAATTCAGAATATTAGAACTATCCTGTCCCAACCTGGTTATTATATGTGATATCTGTTACTGATTATCATTATTAGTATTCATCAGTGCTGATTATTCCTTTCTGATCTTTGTGCAGCTCCTAATTTTACTGGCACTGCTTGGGAAACACAGCTCTTTATATTTATTCTTTGCTGCCTATTCCAGTAAAACATGGACATATCATTATTTATTTGAATTGCTATGTATTTTTCTATGTGATCTACTTATTTACTCATATTGGTACTTTTGAAAATCCAGTAAAATGAAATAACCTATTATATTTCCCCTTCTTTTGATTTATCACTTGCTTGCTGTATCCTTTACATATACTTCTCCTATTTTGAGCATCCTGGACTCCTTAGCAATAAAAACCATACTGTTTTGGTTATTATCATGATTTTTCTTTGATACCCAGAATGCCACACCTTAAACCTCACAGGACCTTTTATGTTGGTACTTTTCGTCCCTGTCCTTATCATTTGTAGAAACCTCCATGTTTTCTAGACACAACAGAATGTTTCAAACACGTGCTATTTTTTTTCTCACTCTAAAACATAGGCTGAATTATCCTGTAAGAAATTCTGATTCTTGGGGGGCCTGGGTGGCTCAATCTGTTCAGCATCTTCCTTCAGCTCATTCATGATCCCAAGATCCTGGGATGGAGCCCAGTGTTGGGCTCCCTGCTCTGAAGGGAGTCTACTTCTCCCTCTCCCTCTGTCCCTCTGCAGCTTATGTTCTCCTTCTGTCTCTCAAATGAATAAAATCTCTCTCTAAAAAAAAGACAACTGATCATTAGGTGTGCAGTGGTATTAAGGATAGAAATTTCAGTCTTAAATGTGCAAAAACCATGCAAAATATCAGGTGGTACAACGGGTTGTCTTCTCCGAACATAGAAAGAGGGGTGGAATGAGGTGTGTCTCTATACTGTTTTGTGAACAGTAAGTAGTGGATTGACTCACCGAGCAGGTACTGAGAATAAGACTGTAAAGTTAGGGACAAGGAAGTCTGAGAGAGGTAATATGGATGGGACTCTTGGAAAGGACAGTGAAGATACTCTTGCTCCATCACAAATCTCTGCCAGAGGAACACTGATTGCAGAAAAGACATCTGCTCTGTGAATGTCAGTCAGCCTCTTTCTCCACACACACAGTCTCTTTCTTCTCTTTCTCCTGTCCATGCTCAACAGGCCCTTGTACAAATGGCTAGAGCAGCTGAAATGGGCTCAACAGCATGGTTTTCTTCACCAAGACTAATTTCACTGCTTCCACTGTTAGGTATCCCAAATGCCAACAATAGAGATCACAACTGTGCCTCTGATACGCCATCATTTTCTACAAGGATTGGTGAACCACTTGGGTAGCAGGGTGATTAGATCACACTATGCTTTTGTTTTTGTTTTTTTTAAGATTTTATTTATGTATTTGACAGAGAGAGAGACAGCCAGTGAGAGAGGGAACAAAAGCAGGGGGAGTGGGAGAGGAAGAAGCAGGTTCATAGTGGAGGAGCCTGATGTGGGGCTCGATCCCAGAACAGAGGGATCATGCCCTGAGCTGAAGGCAGACGCTTAAGGACTGAGCCACCCAGGAGCCCCATACACTACTTTTTACTAATCTAAAATTACAGAGCTAATGACTCTCTTTCCAGGAATAACCACATTTTGGGAGATTTATTTGATTTACACATCCATTTGCCTACCAGTCTGTCTTGCNCCAGTTTGTCTCGACAGCACCTGCAGATGTAGACGTACATCATGCCTTTTTCATGAACATGGTATCCCACCAAACATCACCTCTACCAAGAAATACATGAGATGGCAAAGGAATAGTAACTAGCTCCTCCAAACCACAGAAATTATTGGTTTTACTTTTTGCCCTGTCATTTACAAGTGATTGGCCTGATCAAATCATGGAAGGGCTTTATGAAAGCTCAGTCATGGTTGTTGAGGTGTCCTCTAAGTAGGCTGCATGCTTGAAAACAGCAGCCAATGCAGGGCTCCATTTCCCTTAGGGGAAATGTACATGTCTATGAACCAAGAGGACGAGGTTTGCATGGAGCCTGTAGTGGCAGCAAAGTGAGCCTTCAAAGCTCCAAGTACAGGGAGTATAATTGTGCAAAGTTCCTAGGTGCTGATCTTTGAAATACATTTCCCCATTTGTGTCACAGTCATGCTTCCCACAGACTGCTCCCAGCTAATGACTGAGCACAGCAGGGATACCAAGGCAGGACCATGCTTCTTAGGCATTGGATTGGTGGCTAATTTTAGCTCAAGTACCTACCTTGCTGAACCTACCAGAAACTGAACAATGGTGTAGGATGCTTTTGCCCATCCTTCCTTCCCTCTCTTCTTCACTTGTGCTCAGACTTGTCTCATGATTTACTGGCACTTCTTGCTTCTTCTGTGTCCCTCTCCATTTTCTCTTACAAAGATGCAACTGTGTCCCCTAATAAAATCCTTGCACTTTTAATTCCACCTTAGTGTCTTCTTCTTGGAGGACCCTGACTACTACAGCCTTTTTTACTATTACATCAAATAGCCCGCGAGAACATAATTTCCCTACCCATGAACTTATACTCAGTTTATTTGGAGTCAATGTGCACAGGGGTGGAATGTTCCAAATGACAACTCCCAATGCTCTGATTAATTAGAATCTGGGCCTGTACTCTGGCCATGTTGGGTTCCTTGTGCATTGATTTAACAGGGGTCACTCCTTTGGGTGGGGTGATTGACCTCAATCACCAGGGAGAAATTAGTTAGTGCTACAAAATGAGATCAAGAAGAATTATATTTGGAACCCAGGGGATTGAGCACTATATTTCATAGTATCCCTTTGGCCTATTCTTTGAAAGGGAAAGTACTGCAACCAAATAAAAACAAGATGATCTAAGACTCAGACCTAATAATAAGAAACTATGGACACCTTACCAGGTAATTCCGATCTAACTGAGGTGTTGAGAAAGAATGAGTGATCCACAGTTACACAAGAAGCAAACAGAGGATGGACTTTTAAAAAATGTTTAATTTAGTAAACCTTAAATATACAAATAGTACAACTTAGAAAAAAACTTTCTTTCAAACTTCAAACTTCATTTGTGATTTGAGTCGTTCAATTCCCTTAGGACCTTATAGTGTAATGAATTACACGTTAATCTGGGAGATTCCGTTCAGTGCTGCACAACAAAAAACTGGAAGTGAAGGAAGTGTTCCCACCTGTGATTAAAAAACTTGCTGCCAATCTTACAACTTAAACGTATTCTAAACGTTTTCTAAAACATCAGTGCCACAAATTTAATTACATTTGTGTTATGTACTTATTTATTTTTATGTCTTCTAAGATTATCTTAGCAATACTTTATCTTCTTACTAGGGTCTTAGTAAGTTATTTAGACTTGATTCTGGCGTTGAGATAACTTTTCCATACACAACGTAATATGCTTCTGTACTTTGGTCAGTGAAAGTTACAGTATCTGGGTAGATATTCATAATTATTTGGACTAGGATTTGCTTGCTCTTCCTAAGAGGGTTAAAATAGCAGTTCTCAATAAGTAGTTTGAGCATCTTTATTGTGGTAAAAATCAGGATTTATGATATCGGGATCTTTTAAGTGGGGTTATTATACCAGTGTTACTTTTTGTAACTGATATTTTCCTCTGGAATGATTTATTTTATACTTTCACTTAAGTAACATTAAACACCTAAATTACTGCCAATGTGGTTCACCAATTAGATCTGTTCACATTGCCTAAAAATAACATATTTTGTAGACATTTTACCCTAATTAGTGAGAAACAGAGAACTTTTAGAAAATGAGAGTCTGAGTTGGCATGAATAGAACTGTTTTAGAAGATTGTCTAAATCAAGTATTTTGGAATTCCACTGTTGTGTTCTGTCTCTATTGGGGTTATGTGTTACAACTAGTACTGATACTATACCTTGGACTTACTTTATGGATTAATGTGTATTATTGCTGGTGTTGATGAGTCTTTCCCATTCTGTGTGGATCTCCTACATTTTGGGGGACTTCTTGCTTGAATTTCACTTTCTTGTAGTGTTTGTTTGTTTACTGTTGCTTTTTCCCATAAACATATTCACGTTTTATTGATATAAATTATATTTTCATTGCCACACTTTTAAAAATCAAAACTAAATGCAACTCCTCATACGTACACTTTTGCTGTATCACCACCTGTGTGTATGACCTATACAGATTTTTCTCTTTTGAGGAATGGGTAGTCAAAGACTTTTACGTCTCAAGTTGTTTCATCTCTGTAGTTATTATTCTTTATCCTAACAATTGTGTTTTGATGCTCAGATTGTCACAATTTGGATGTAGAGGTCCTTGCAAGTTCACCCTTGTAAAATAAAGAGGAACTCTGGTAGTTACACAGTGATTTATAAAAATCGTATCTATGGAATCCTGACTGATTTTTCCTGAACTGGGGGCCATATGTAAGAAAAAGAGATTGGAAAGAGCATGCTTGCCAAGTCTAGTTGTACCAAGTTCTTTCATGGGCGCCTGTGGGTCTTTGTGATAATGCTTCTGGGGAGAAAGTGTGCCTATAAAAAGGCTTAAGAAACCCTGTAAAGGGAATAGAAAAGGATAATTTCAACCAATTAACTTCATAAGAAAATGCTAAAAATTAACTCAGCCAATTTGTTCCCATTTTTTAAGGAAATAACCATACAGATACCATTCTGTATATGTCCATCAGCCATAAATTGTCTCATGCTAAAGGAGTGGGCTGTTCTGTCACATTATGGAGCTAGAGAAGACTTTCTGGTTTTAAGTTTTTAATCTAGAGTAACATGAAATTCAATACAAATTCTTAAATTTTTAATTAAATTAAATGCCCTTAATGGCTCTAATCTTCTCTTCAGTCTCTTAAATTGTCAGGTATCAAAACTACATATTCTTTAATTTTCATTGAAAGAATTCTTACGTATGATGGGATGCAATGGTAGATCTTCTTGAAATAAAATAACCTGATCAAAAATTATCACTGCTTCTCATTAGAAGGAGGGAATCTAGATTTATTTAATGAGTTTATTCAGAGCCTCTTTCACATCCTTATTCCTCAGGCTATAGATCATGGGATTCAACATGGGGAACACCACAGTGTAAAAGGTAGAAACTATTTTATCTGTGTCCAAAGAATAGCTAGATCGGGGACGAGAGTAGATATAGAGAACGGAGCCATAGTACAAGGTGACAGAGACCAGGTGGGAGGAGCACGTGGAGAAGGCTTTGAGGCGACCCTGGGTGGAGCGGATCCTCAAGATGGTGGCAATGATGAACAGGTAGGAGGCCAGGATGAGCACGGAGGGGGCGATGACGTTGGAGACCAGGATGATGTACAGCACAGTCTGATAGCCATCTTTCCTGCCACAAGCCAACTTCACCAAGGGAAGCAAATCACAGAAAAAGTCATCAATGACATTGCCACTACAGAAGTTCAAGGCAAATGTTCTCTTGGTGATGATCGAAGAGTTAATAAAACCACTAAGGAAGGAGGATGTTACCAAAAATGCACATAGCTTTTTAGACATAGCCTGAGAATAGAGCAGTGGCTTTGCGATGGCCACGTAGCGGTCATAAGCCATGGTGGCCAACAGGTAACACTCACTGTATCCCAGCGCAGCAGAGAAGAAGAACTGACATACACAGCCAGCAAAGGAGATGCTTTTGTCTTCAGAGATGCACGTCACCAGGATCTTTGGCGTGTAGACAGAGGTTAAGCAGAGATCCAGAATAGACAAATTCCCAATGAAAAAATACATGGGTGTGTGCAGCCGGGAGTCATTACAGATCAATATTATGAGGGTGGAATTTGCAACCAGAGTCAGAGAGTACACACTAAGGAAGACCACGAACAGGACCAGTTGCACCACCGGGGCTTTTGTGAAGCCCACGAGGATGAAGTCAGTCACCGTCTGATTGCTTCTCTCCATGGCTCATCTAAGAGGAGAGAAAATAAAATTTCAGCTTGCATCACTGTGATTAATAAACAGAAAACATGCTAAATAAAATGAGTATATATACTGAAGGTACCTGTACTTTTTTTTTTAACTCCTGATCATTTTATTTCCCTTGATTCCAGACTCACTAGTTCATATTCCTACTTAACATTTTTTACAGGAGATGTACTGGGCATTTCAAGAAAAACTGAGTTCCAACAATCCTTCTTCAGCCTGCTCTTCTCTCAGACTTCTCCACTGCAGGAAATGGTGTTACCCCAGTTTAGGGGAAATCATTGGCTCTTCTGGACTCCTCTCTGACTTTGACATTCTAACTGACTAATCAGCAACATCTTGATTTTACCCTCACAACATATTCAGACCCTGACCAGTGTTTCCCTGCTCTGGTGGTTCTTCCCCAGGCTAAAACCACTGTGATTTGCCATGGGTGTTATCACAGAGCTTCTAAGGGTCTCTGAGCTTCCTTCCTCCTTCTGTCCTTAGCCCTGTTGGTTCTCTGAAGATGGTAGGCAGAATGATCCTGTTAAAAACCAGTTAGATCATGTTACTCTTTGCTTCCAACTCTCCAGTGACTTTTCAACTAATTCAGACTAAAGCCAAGGTCCCTACATAAATGGACAAGCTTATTACCTGTCTGCTTCTGACTCCTACTGTCTACTCCAGCCATGCCACCCTCCTCTCAATTCTTAGAATAAATAGGGAGTGCTCTGAACCTTTGGAGTTGCTTCTCCATCTGGCCAGGATGCTCTTCCTCAAGTATCTTTTTAGCAATCTCTCTCATATTTTTCAAGTCTGAATTCCCACATCTTTCCCCTTTTCAGGTGTTCCTCCTCACCATATTGCAATCTACTTCTCTGGCATTTCTTGTACCCCTTTTCTGCTTTATCATTCTCTCTAGCACTGCTCATTATCTAATATTATCTGCATCCCATTAACTTAACTTGTTTTCTTCTCTCTTCACTAGAATGTTGTTAAAAAAAAAAAAAAGAATAAAGAAGGAACCAATATGCCCCCACAAAGAGTGCGTTGATGCCTGGGACAACAAACCAAGATTTAATTATAGCTTCAACATATTCCAGGAATGTGACCTTATAACAGTCAATATGAATTGTCCTGATCAGCACTAGGGAGGTCATCTGCATGATCAAAGCCCTGTTCCCCTCTTTATTCCCAAAAGATGTTCTGGCCTGAAATAATCCTTTCTTTTCTTTTGCTAATAACTTCTTTGCTCCACTCTCTTTCCTACACAAAAGTACCATTCCATACAACTCCTAAAACTTCTATTTGCCTGATGGGTTGCTGGTTTATTCATGAATCTCCTGATAAAGCCAATTAGATCTTCACCTTTCCCGGACTGAACTTTGTTTCTCAACAATATACCCTTTCCTCTTGCTTTTGAATTCAGATGCTGTCACAGGTAAGGATCTTGTACATGTGGGGTCAGATAAATGCTTCTAAGCAGTACCCAAATGCTTCTAAGTAGTACCCAAATCATCTGGCAGAGTCCTGTGCTTAACACGTACAGCCAACCCTTATTATGAACACAGAATTGTCTTCTCACCTAACCCAGGACCAAGCACTTGCCTGAAACAGTCACAGCCAACAAAGGACCACACTGTGGATCCAAATATCTTATACTTGCTCAGGATCCCCAGTGTATTTGATTCCTTAAGCACCCCAGGGATTCATAGCTTTGAAAGTGCCTAAAGGGCAATTAATCAAAAAGTGTGTAAACTTTATTTAGGAGATTCTTCTTGCTCTATGCAAGAAAAAAGAGGATGATTTTTAAAATATGAATAATCATTGTGATATTTTGAGAAAGTACTCTTTGCAAAACACCTTCCTGGAAACTCTATTTGATTGTCAAACAAGTCTGTGGAGTAGGCATTGCAATTTCAGTCACAGACAAGAAAATAGATCCAGAGCGTTTAATGAACTTTCCAAAGGAAAACCCAGAAGTAAATGCAGTCAGGATTTAAAGTCAAGGTAGCCTAATTATAAAATTCAGTCTTTCCCCTCTACCATGCATACTTCAGAGAGACATAATCTTTGAGTATCTATGCAGCTATGACCATAAATCTTTGGAAGAGGACTTCCTTATCCTGAGTGTTTATACAGACAGATTTTGCCACAAATATATTCATTTTCCTATTTCATCACCTTGTTACCCAATTTTTAAATGACAAGGAAGGTGTCATTGGCTATATTCCCTAAAAGTGACCTGTCTAGTTTTTCCATTATTACCTTAATAATATATACTGAATAATGAATACTGATCCTGAATATGTCCCAGGCACTCTGCTGAGTGATTTGGGTCATCTGATTTTGCTCTTAGAGAATATCTGGCTGAGTCAATGTGATTATTATTCCCATTTCATAGATGAGCTGTTAGATATAGACAAATAATTGTATATACATTGTTCAAGGTCACAAAATCTGAGGCTTATAGAGCCAAGATTCAAAGCCAGTTCTCCCATTGCGTATCATCTGTTGCCACACCTACTAGTATTTACTATGTTCTTGAGATCTTCCTGACACTATGGACAAAGAGTGAAATAAGGATTGGGACCTGAACCCATGAAAGTTGGGGTTTATTAGGAGAAACCAAATCTTGTAAAGCACCAATGGTTGTGATAGAATTATGCGTCATCCCTGTTGGGAAGCAGGCCAGAGCGGATAGATTGCTAGGGGCAATAAGGCAAGCGTCGTGTGTGGTATGAGAGGTTTTTACCCAGGAGGGAGAAACATATATCCTGCTTGAGGAGGCATGGACAGTTACCACTTGTGAGGAAGGCATTTCTCAAAAAGAAAAAGAAACTACAACCATCAAGGCATAGAGAAAGACATGGAAGGGAGGGTGGACATAGTGTGCAAATTTGTCAGTTCTGACTGGAATGTAGTGTGTCTTTGTTGGAATGTTGTTAGGTGAGATCACACAGGACTTGTAATGCAACAGTCAGAGCTTTGGCTTAGTCCGCACCAACATCAAAATGCTTGAGGGGCGCCTGGGTGGCACAGTCGGTTAAGTGCCTGACTCTTGGTTTTAGCTCAGGTCCTTATCTCCGGGTCATGAGATCTAGCTGTGCATGGGTTCTGGGCTGAGCTTGGAGTCTACTGAAGACTTCATCTCCCTCTCCCTCTGTCCCTGCTCCCGTTCTTCTTCTCCTTCTCTTTCTCTCTCTCAAATAAATAAATAAATCTTAAAAAATGCTTGACATGTCCGCGGTATGGCAAAATTTTGGTGCTGTTAGGGAGGTGATTAGCCCTGCCCAAAGCAATATGTGCCCCAAGACTGAATCATGAATGCATAGACACTACACCCCACCCCTAATTCAAGATCAGAAAAATGAGGAAATGTCAGCCCTCCTACAGATGTACGTCATGTCTAGGGATTATAGAGCCAATCAGTGGGCATGGCTGAGTCTAAACTCAATGCCTCTGACTCTACATTCTGTGTTCTTTCTACTACAGCAAACTCCTCCTACACATTCTGCCTCCATGACAATATTCCTCCATTCCTTTAGGCATTTTTGCCTTTAGTCATGCTTGAAGAGATGGGGCAAACGACTGGTGACTGACCAAACCTCATGCCCTAACCCACGCAGTCTTGCCAGAAAGATGGCCAGTACCTTAGGGAGAGGTGGCATGGGTGGAAAGGGGAGAGTTTCACAGTATAGTGGGATATTTTCCCCCTTCAGGGGACAACTTCCCTAAGGGTGCCTACTGTGCTCTACAGGAACTCTGCTCACTCACAGATACATGCATATGCTTCATTTATACCCCAAATGATATTCACTTGCGAGGTATTTACACTTGCTATCCATTCTCTTTAAATTCTTCTTTTATCTCCTTTAGCTGTTCAAAATGTATAACCATCTCAGAAACATCTTCCCTGATCACCCCCTTCAGAATTATGCCCCTTCCACACCCCAGCACTCTCTATCCCCTGCCTTGCTTTACTCTCCAGTGTATTTATCACCTGGGGTACCATATAATCCACTACTTTATTTCCTGTCTACTCCAAATGCGATATGAATACAAGAAGGGCATGTTCTGTGGCTTGTTTTGTTCACTGCTGAATGTCAGTCCTTAAAACAGTATGTGCCACAGAGTAGGCATGAATAATATTTGCTGAATAGATGAAAAGATGGACTGCCCTAATTCTTCAGAGGCATGTCAAAGAAATCCACATTCTGTTCTACCCCAGTGATGGCATTTACAAGGACTTCTTTGTTATTCCACCTAACTGGCAGTAACAGAAATTTCTGAGGTTCTGTGCTAGTCCCAGGTATGCACAAGAAAAATTATGGACAAATCCTCAAAGATAACAAAGTCTGAACACTGAGATATACACAGTAATTGAATTTCAAAATAGAGTATATTTGTGAGGGAGGTTGTTTCCATTTGAACAGAAAATTCTTTCATGTTGAAGAGCTATGAGGAACCATATCTTTGAAAGGAAATGGGGCCAAGACTGGTGGGCAGTCCAAGCTGAGACAGCACTGGGCCTTAGAGCTGATGACGGGGATTCAAGTTCAATCTCACTGCTTACAACTGTCAGAAGACCTTATACAAGTTACTCAATTGTGTTAAATCTTGTAAAGAAGAATAATAATTGTAAGTACTTGAGAGGGCTGTTGGGAAGATTGAAGGATATGTTTCTAAACTAGTATTGAAAGACTGGACACATGAACGATGCTCATGACATCAGCAGCCCTCTATTTCAGAGAGTGTAAGTATCACCTGCCATGGAGTCAGGCTGTAGCTTCTTGCTCCTTGTCCCTTCAAGATTCAAATTGAGTAAGTCAGTTTCAAGGAATGTTAGAATGTCATTATTAGAACTTATTAGGACTGTTATTAGAATGAAAGCAGTCCTACTTTACTGAGGTGTGGTGATTAAAGGAACTAACATAGGTTTGCATACAGGTGTTTTGCAGGAGAGTCTATTTTGGGAATCAATGTGGACTCCTTAGCATGAGATCCAGGGTCAGACAGACCTGAGATGAATTCTGATCCCAACTCTTTCTAAACTGGTCACCTTGGAACATTTAGTTAATGCCCCTGAGAATCAATTTCATCATGGGTAGTATCATGCACTTCTCATCTGAAAGAACACATTTCTATAAGATTGTGGGGCTATTTATTAGACACGATGTATCTTTAAGGAGATTGGGGGTANAGAGTGTTTGACATCTAATAATGGCTATTGTGTGTTGAGCATTAACTATTTTGTTGGTTATTAATGTCATATGATCGTGATGTCTACAATTGTTAATATTATACAAAAGAGTGGAGATAAGAAAATTGATGGCAACATAGTCCTTTTTACCTTTGCTGTTTTCCTCTGCTAGTCAAGCATACTCTCCTTTGGCACTGGCTTCTCTTGATGACTCTGATTGTTGGTCTTCTGTTGACTTCTTTATTTCTCTGTGTTATATACTATGGCTTTAAGAATAATTATGGATGTTTTTGGGTAATTGGTGTCTTTGGGAACCTGAACTCTGTGGATCTTGAAAATACTCAAATCCCCAACACAAACATGCAGAACAAAATTGTGCACGTATTTCCACTGTGTTTCCTTGGGACTGAAACATGGATGCTGTCACAGGTTCAAGTGTTACTGTAAGAAAGGAATTCTCTGCTAGCCAATCTTATCCAGAGGCTATGGCAACCTGCCAGTATCAATAAGCTGTTGTCTTAACATTCTTCTTAAATGTGCCTTCTGAGAAAAATCATGAGACTCTTAATCATATGGAAAAAACTGAGGGTTGCTGGAGGGGAGGCGGGTAGGTGGATGGGGTAACTC
>NC_048233.1:77934121-77949917 GCF_002007445.2 Ailuropoda melanoleuca | reverse complement strand
TTGCTTACTCCCTGAGACATCTTGGTTCTCTAAAATCACAGACTATCTGAAATTAATTGCTTGAAATTATAACTATAGGATGAAACATCTTAATCTGGTCTGGAGGATCTAAAACATCTCCATATAGAGAAACATTCTGAATTTTAAACTCAAATAGAAAACTTCAGATAAGGGTTTTTGGATGTAACATTTCACATCCGTCTTAATTTTGTAGTTTACAAGGAAACAAGACTGCATCTACTTTGTGGTTGAGACCAATTTTGACCCCTTTACATATAGGCCTGTTTTGCAACAAAACTATCGAAATATTGCTTCGTTTAAATTTCATGCAGCAGCCAGACCGTGCAGGGCTGAGATGACTGCATTAGGAATAAAGATTTATTCTTAGTAAAATGTAAGTATTATGAAGGAGGATGATATGACACAACTTACATTTTTGAAAGGTTTTCTGGTTGCTGTGTGGAATATATATATATCTCACAAATATATGGAAATGAATATTTCCTGTGCTTTCAAGCTTTTCAACCAGTGGTATCTTTAAAAAGAACTATTTTTTGAATTAAGAGAATAGAAAAAAAATAATTAGCATTATTAAGATTAAATATGGCCTTTGATTAACATGTTATTAAGTTAGATATCCTGTTTCTAAAATTTTCTCAGATGTTGTTTTACAATTTAGAGTAAAATAAAAAGAGTGTAATTCACTTTCACAGATATTCAACAACTAAAATGCCACCATTTCTTCCACCTAAATATGAATGTCCTACGCAATCAGTAAATGAAGTGTGTCTGACGGAATACAGGTAAAGTGGACCTCATTGGTTTAAAATTGACTTAACAAGTACAAAGCAAAATCAGTAACCAACTAGTCAGATTCATTACATAGCAGGGAGCTTTTCTTGTACATTTGCCTTAATATACAAATGACTTTATGTAACATGTATTTGGTTAACACACAAATGAGGATTAGAAACATGTACTTCTAATCAATTTTCTTCTGAACAATTTAAAGTGAGAAGTAGCATTTAAAATTCCCTCAGTTACTATCAAATAAGAAATACATGCTTAGTTGGCTGTTTATGAATTAGAAACAACATTAAATTAATTTTGAAGAAGGGACATGAAATGCCTGAAGATGCAACAAATGGAAAGTTTATTTTTTGTTTTGCAAAAATTATGAATCCATCTTACCTCTCAGCTCTATAAATGAGTGAATTAGTTAAAAAGACAGAAAAAAAATTGCAGAACAATTCTTATGGGGAGACACAAAGCCGGAACACATAAACAAATGGAAGAGAGTATTTTTGTGTATTTTTTCTAAAAATATTTATTTAGACCAATTGCTTGGCCTAATCAATTCATTCTGACTAGTGTGTTTTGATCAGTAATTTGGAGTCAGGTGAATGAAGAATAAGAATGCAATCCAAACAGCCCACACCCTATCCTAGTGCCTAGCTAGAACTTTTCTTTTCCTTTAAAAAAAAAAGTTTTATTTAAATTCAGTTTAGTTAATATATATTGTATTGTTAGTTTCAGGGGTAGAATTTAGTGATTCATCAGTTGCATACAATACCCAGTGCTCATCACATCAAGTACCCTCCTTAATGCCCATCACCGCATTACCCCATTCCCCCACCCAGCAACCCTCCAGCAACCCGAAGTTTCTTACCCACCCAGCTGGATCTTTTCAAGCAAGCTTTCTTCCTTTCCTAGGCTTGCTTCTTTTGACAGAAAAGGAAAATGTAACACTTAAAGACATTTAACTGGTAATTCTACGATCATTGCTAGAACAAACAACAATTAATTTTAAGATTAACACAAATAATGGTGAACTCAGCAATTATTGGTCCTTCACAACATCAAATGTCCTATTGAATTATTTCCTTCCTACATTTGTTTGGGATTATGATAACGAGATGACAGTATAGATAGGGTAAGTACTAACAAGCACTTTGTTCGTATTGAAATAAAATTAAAGCCTAGAGTAAACAAAATAATTAGAGAATGGACTATTGCCATGAGCTACATTCTCTCAGGACTTGACTAGTCAGTATTATTGTGTATTATAAGAGACTACATTTGGAATGAGAATAACGAAGTTATAATTTCACGGTTTTAATTTAGCTATGCTCCGATGAAGAAGTCATTCCATTTCGGTGAACCTGATTTCCTTCATTTACAAAATAAGACTGTTGTCGGAGTAGATCATCTTTAAGTATCAATCAATTCTGTCTCTATCTATATCTAGCTAACTTTGTCTTCTCTGGAATAGATTCATTATAAATTTGAAATTTATAATATCATAAACCTGTCAGAATTTCTTCTGAAATGGCTTTATAGTTTCACTTTTTGGATTTGGTTGATTTTTTTAAGGATAATAATGCACTGTTGAAAGGTTTTAATATCATTCCCATAGGTACAGAGGATATAATACACACTGTTGCCACAGGTCATGTTACCAACTTTCTTAATGAGTATCTTTCTCCTTAAAGTGAAAAACATTAATTTAGTATTCCAGTCAGTAAGTATGAGGATTGTAAAATACTGAACGGGAAGAAAGTCATGGTGAAACTGATCATTCTTCCTCGATACCATTCTTTCAGCATGATCTGAAAGCTGACCTATTTCTTTTATATCATCTCCTATTTTGCCTCTTTCCTTCACTTCTCCAAGATAGAGTGAGTCGTCCAGCCCATCTGATCTTGCAAAGATTCAGCTCACTGTGGTCATAGACAAATGAGAAACTTTCAATAAATGCTTCGGAATACAATTCTGACTAATCAATCTAATCAAACCATCAGACGGAATATAGCAACAAACCAGACCTTTATACAGGTTCCCAGTTCTGATTATGCCGGTCCCTTTCTTTAAGGCTGCACATTTCCCTACTTTATAGAACACTGGACTAAGACTCAGAAACTCTTGTTCCAATCCCAGCTCTACTTCTTATAAGCCAAGAGAACATTGGCATGCCATTTAAACTTTTATAACTCCAGCTTTATCATCTTAAAATATAGGGCCAATAATGTAGTCCTATGACTTTCAAGATCTTATACATATTTTGGGTAGGTTTCCCAAGGCCCAGAGTTGGGACTAGGTTCTGGTCATTCTCTAGCCCAGAAAAGCGTGGTCATTCATTTGTTCAATGAGCATTTATTACTCACTTATTATATCCAAGGACTTGAGGACAAGAGATAAGACTACCTTAAAGTTTCACAGTGTACCAAGGAAGCCTTTATATCGAAAAAGTATGTACCCAGTACTTCTCTAGCACAGAAGAAAGCTGCCATTTATTAAGCCCTAAAGTGCTTAAAGGCATTACTTAGGCTTTTCTTATGTTTTAATATCTGAACTAGGGCATTTTTTTTAAGAGTAAGAAGTAACAGTACTAATACTTACTCCAGAATAATAGACAAAAAGAAAACTGTCCTGCACGAGAGGGACAACTGAGTGCGAGTACCCTTCTTCATCCTCACGGCAACCCCACAGAGTAGGTGTTACTGGTGCCATTTTGCAGATGAGAAGAGGTGAGCCCAGGAATGATTTGCAGAAGTGATGATTGATGTGTGACATAAAACGGTGTTTTCTAGGTGGGTTAGTGGTCTTGGAGGCATAGGACTGGCATTTGCAAAAGTATACAAAGGGAGAGACTTCATGGTATCCTTGAGTTCAATGTGACTTGACCTTCTGGGAGGTGGGATGTGGAAGGAAGTGGCTGGGATGAAGCTGAAAATGTAGAATTTCAGATGTCATGTGTGGATGCCATTCATAGTGTTGATTTTCTCAGGGACTCCCACTCCAGCCTCCTAGCACCAGGTCCGATGAAGAGGCTAGTTCTTCTCACTGACACTTGATCAAACAGAGTTAAACACAGATTCCAGTAGAGCGGCTTCCAGAGCCCTCAAGTGGTTGCACGTTTTTGCAGCGCATGTAGCTGTGAGAAGCAGTCAAGCCAATAAATAGTTCATCTCACACCTTTCTTTTCATAAACTTGCTTCTCCTTCAGTGTCTGTTATGACCTCATTATTGCTATGGGGCAACTCAGGTGCATATTTTATCGTGTCTGCCTTTGAGGCATTTACACATGTATGTGTATAACTACAATATCCATGCTCACAACCATAAGAAAGTTATAAATTAGAGGCTGCTGTTCAGAAGAGTGCGGGTTTTTTTTAGCAGTCCAGCAGCTCAGAGAGAGGGCATTTCAAGGAGTGGTATTTGAGCTGGTCTTTGAAAGAAGAGAGGAATTTGGCTGTTCTGAGATACGGAGCTGAGACTATTAAGGAAGCATAGAGTGGAGAGGAGAAGGCATTAGAAGGATACAGGGGGGGAAAAATTGGAGTGCCACTCAAGAAATAGTTTTGTAGGAGAATCTGTTGTCCAAAGAGAGCAGGAAGGAATAATACCAGAGAGGTGGTTTAAGGGTGAAGGCCTGGAATGCCAAACAAAGGATTTTGGCAATGTTATAGCTCCTGAGTTAAGGAAGAGGGATAACTGTGGGAGAGATAAGGAATCTCAGACCCTGGTTATTCCAGGTATTCTCTCTAAGGCAGGGACTTCAGCTTGGATCCTTACCCTAAGAGAAGACCAGATATAAAGCTAAATATGAGAGTTTTATCCAAGCTCCATTAAGAAGAGCACACCATCTTAGGTCACTAAACCTGTCTGAAGTTGCCAGAATCTACTTGAATTTACCAACCTGAAGGCCATGTTGTTATACTGGTTTCCCCATAGGTTGCTCTGGCAATGGATAGGGACAGAATTTCAAGGAATGAAGGGAAATCTTCTCTTGAATCCACAAGTGATAAACTCCCTACTCCCCAAGCAATAAATTTTCTAAATTAGTGTCTGATCTTGACCAACATTACAGCTTTACCACCAAATCCTTCCACAGACACCCAGGCAAAATGGCCCATGGAACTGTCCCCTGCTTTCCAATCTCTTTGCCTTTGTTCACTTTCTTTCTTCTGCCATTCCCCACTACATTTGCTTCCCTCTTTAATTTCTGGGCTCTGCTTCCCAAAATAACTCACATGCTCCCTTCTCCATAAAAATTCCCTGATCTCCCAAGAAGAAATGCTGCCTTTCAGGTGTGAGTCTCTACAACACATTGTCTGCAATTCTCTTTGGGCAGTTTCCCCCCCCTGCAGTACAAGACATTTGCATTTATTTTATCTCCCTATGGAGGTCAAATCCTTGAAGCCAGTATATATATGTAATATATATATTGTCCACCAAGTCTTAAGCAGAATGTTTAAAACAAATAATCTCGGCTGAGGTCACGTAGCTTGAAACTGGGGGGAGAAGAATTTAACCTCAGCTCTATCTAATTCTGACACCTTCCCTCTTAACCACTTCTGCGTCAATGTTTGCTTTCAAAGCTCCCAGTAGAATGAGTACAAAGTCTTTTTGGTTAAAGAAAATGTAATTTGGGGGGCGCCTGGGTGGCTCAGACAGTTAAACATCTGCCTTCAGCTCAGGTCATGATCTCTGGGCTCTTGGCTTGAGCCCCACATCGGGAATTCTTGCCCAGCAGGGAGTTTGCTTCTCTCTCTCTCTCTCTCCCTCTGCCCCTCCCCACTGCTTGTTCTCTCTCTCTTTCTGTCTCTCGAATAAGTAAATAAAATAAATAAACCCAGAAAATGTGATTTTTGTAGTCTATTCTGGAGGATATGATTGACATATTTACCTTGGCTATGATTTTATCACTGGGCAAAGTCATGTATGGAAGAGCATTCAGGCCTTTTAAAACATAAGGCATTTATTTATCACTTATTTGAGCAAACTAATAGGATTGATAAGGTGTAAATACTAGTGCTTATTTTATTGATGAAGACCGAGGTGCAGAGACATTAGGGTATTTATCTGACATAATTATTGCTGGGAGTGGGATGGAGACTAAGGTGACCCAACTTCTATCTTTTTCTCACCATTATAAATTTGATATGCATACTTCCACCACCAATTACATGAAAAAAAATGAGTTTCCTCACTATATTGCATCACATTGATAGCAGAATCATAGATATTTAACATATAACTGAAGGAAAAATAGAAGCAAGTAATGTTTATTATCTTTCATGTGACAGATTCTTTACAGAGATCTTTGCACATCCTTTGAAAAATGCTAGAAAGTAAGCATTATTATTCTTATTTAATAGTTGAAGAAACTTAGTTTGATAGAGATTAAGTAACTTGCCCATGGTCACAGAGCAAGAAAATAGCAGAACCTACATGAGGGCTTCTTTCTAAATAGTCCAAAGCCTGTATATTTACCATTATTAGTCAGAATGGAAAGTTTTTGACTCTATCATTAACTTTGGATACAACAATCAATTACGAAAAAATTCATCCTCCAGCAGGTGGGTCACTGCATAGAGATGCAGAAATGGGACTCAAAGTTCTTCCTGATTCTAAGGCAACTATGCTTTCAATTGTAATGTACACTTGGTTTGTAGTTAATGAGATAGGAAAGCTCTCTTTTCTTATTTTTCACACATCATGTAGATTTGCACATTAGATTATTAAAAAAAAAAAAAAGACACCAAAAGCTAAGTCTCTGGATGGTTTCTGGCCTGCCACCTGTACATCTGACTATTAGTTGTGCACTTTCTTCATAATGTGACACCAAAAATATGTTTTTAGAAATTCATGATATGGCTGTGCAATTTTGCACCAGGTAAATTTCATCTCATGTATAATGATACCCATTAGAAAGCCTGGTAAATCCTGGGTCTTTTATCCTAAAACTTTTTGGTGCCTTTCACAAGGAATGGGGACACTCTACACTTTAGGACGTGTTTCCCTGACCTTTGACTATATTGCACTGCGGGAAGGGGGGAGATAAGAACATTATTGCTTGGAAGTATTTGTAACTGATGGTGTGACGGAATTTTAGCATATCAGAAAAATTTGGCTTTCCCCCATCTCAGTCTGCCCCCTTCACCTGCTGCTGATACCTGACACTCTTGTGACTTAAAAAGTCAAGATTTGTAGCCTTGAGAACATGCAGAGGCAGTTTGTCTCTTCTCTTGTTAGTCATTGATACCTCAGGGTTAATGAAATTATTCTCGGATAAGGGCCTGGGGATAATGGTGGAAAGCATGAAGACTCCTGGCACCTTAGGAAAAGACTAGGGTTTAACTAATATTAGAAGAGAGGGAGATGGGAGTGCCTGGGTGGCTCAGTGGGTTAAGCGTCTGCCTTTGGCTCAGGCTCAGGTCATGATCTCAGGGTCCTGGGATCGAGCCTTGCATTGGGCTCCCTGCTCAGTGGGGAGTGTGCTTCTCCCTCTCCCTCTGCCACTCCTCTTGCTTATGCTCTCTCTCTAATAAATAAATAAAATCTTATAAAAAGGTAGTATAGAAGAGAGGGAGAGAAAGGCATAGGGGATTTGGGATCAGAGGAGTAAGACACTAATCCTATGGACATTACACTCCGGCTAAAATTGGCCTCAGGGATTGTTCCAAACTATATCTTTTTAGGATCCCTGAGTCCCTACTTCCCTGAAGGTTAAAATGACGTCAATATGTGAAGTTAACAAAACCCAGACGCCCACCTCTTTTGAATATTAGGCAGAGGAGACCAAAGAGATCCAGTCATTATTAGGTGAAACCAACCAGTAGACCGAAGGGAAACCTGAGGACACCCAGTTAACAGCAGAGCCTAAGTCTGCAGCTCTCACTCTTGGGCTTTGCATAGCTCATGATTTGGTCATTGGTGGCAGCAGTTTCAGAGAGATAGTACAGTAACTGGAAACACAACAAACTCCTCATTGGCCAATGCAGGTCTTACGTTTGTATCCTTCAGAACCTGGCACATATTTAGCATATAGAAGATTTGGCTGAATATATGAATGGAGAGCTCCTGGGCTGAGTTAGGCCTTCTCTCATACCAGCTCCATTCCCCGCATATTTAACTACATTTTCTCTGACTTGCTTTTAGAGTAATTTTCGACATTTGGATCAGTCATTCCTCATGACCCTGAAAAAATGTACTATAGAGTGATTGGTTTTTTATTTCCCCTTTCAAGTTGTCTCTGTTTCTAAGCAACAGGTGAGCCAAAGTCAAGTAAAACACAAATGCATCTAGCTCAGCATGCTTTCCAAAAATATTAATTTATATTTCCTTCATATCAGAATGTTAAGTGTTTTAGAAAACCCTACAGAATTAAAGATTGATGCAGCAAGTACATGGTATCTGAGTAGTGTTTATTAGAAAGTCATCTGCATTTTCTATCTTCTGCCACCGCCCTTTGACCACGATCACTGACCTGCGGTAGTAAGAAATTCTCATGTTTTGTTACTCTTGACATTTTTTTCCAATTAGTTTTCTGAAAGCAGCTTTCACATCCTTGTTCCGTAAACTGTAGATCAAGGGATTCAGCATGGGAATGATTATAGTGTAGAACACAGATGCCCACTTGTCTTGGTCCAGGGAGTAGCTGGATGTTGGCCTCAGGTACATAAACATGACTGTGCCATAAAAAAGGGTGACGCCAGTAAGGTGAGACCCGCAGGTGGAGAAAGCCTTAAGGCGGCCTTCGGCGGAGCGCATTCTGATGATGGCGATGAGGATGAAAGCATAGGAGATGAAGATGATGAGGATGGTGCTGAATTCAATGAAGCCGCACAGACTAAAGAGCAAGATCTCGCTGATGTAGGTGTCTGAGCAAGAGAGGGCTAAGAGGGGTGGGATTTCACAGAAGAAGTGGTTGATTATATTGGAACCACAGTAACTCAAGCTGAAGGTGAGGGAAGTGTGGGCCACTAAACTTACCAGGCCAGCCAGGTAAGAGCCCAGCATGAGAGCCAAGCAGACTCTCTTGGACATGAGAGTGCTATAGTGGAGGGGTCGGCAGATGGCCACGAAACGGTCGTAGGCCATGGCAGCCAGGACATAGCACTCAGCATCCACAAAACCTACAAAGAAAGCAAACTGGGTGGCACAGCTAGAGAAGGAGATGACTTTGTGCTCTGTTAAGAAGTCAGCCAGCATCCTGGGGGCAATGGCTGAGGAGTAGCCTAGGTCAACGAAGGAGAGGTTGCAGAGGAAAAAGTACATGGGTGTGTGAAGCTGAGTGTCTGTTACGATCAGGATAATCATACCAACGTTCCCTACCACGTTGACCAGGTAGACCCAGAGGAAGACCATGAAGAAGATGATCTGCAGCCGAGGGTCTTGAGTGATGCCCGTAAAGACAAACTCCGTCACCACCGAGTGGTTTTCTTTATCCATCTCTTCAATTTTGTGTGTGCCTGGATTTGTTTTTTTGTTTGAAATGATTTTTTAAAATCTTCCCAGAAATCAGATTCTATGACCCATAGGATAACTCAAAAGACTTTAATGGAAGTGATGGGTAACTGTCCTCTCCAGGTGCCCAGACAAACTAGAAGATGTTAGCATCTTGGGGATGGCAAATTCTGCATCTCCATAGACCTTGGTGCTCGGAGGCAGTTTATCACATGCTACCAATTGTTTGATGTGATCTGGGCAATTATCTGCCTCATTAACTAGTAAAGGACCGTTTTGAGCATCCCTTCCTTCTTTCTAAAACAAAGCAATTATGGACACAGAAAATGAATAAACAGTAACTCTCTTTGCAGGTAGGCACAAAAAGTAAACTGAAAAAGCCTCAAATCTCAAATTATAACACATCACACANTATCTGCCTCATTAACTAGTAAAGGACCGTTTTGAGCATCCCTTCCTTCTTTCTAAAACAAAGCAATTATGGGCACAGAAAATGAATAAACAGTAACTCTCTTTGCAGGTAGGCACAAAAAGAAAACTGAAAAAGCCTCAAATCTCAAATTATAACACATCACACACACACACACACACACACACACACATACACACACAGAGAAAGTAAAATACTTGGAGCAGAAGGTGAGCAATACTAGAAAAGGCAGTGGGCAATAATAATTTTTAAATAGCCAGGAGTTACTGCGTGTTAACTATTGGCCGGAACTTTGAGTGCTTCTACACATTATATAATTTCATCCTCACAACTCTGTGAAATAGGTACCACCGTTATCTCTATCTTATACCTGAAAACAATAAGGCTAGACATTAAGTAATTTCAACAAAGTCAGGAGCCTGTAAGTAGCGGAGCTGGGTCTGTCTGACTCTAGGGTTCACTTCACTTTATTGTCTCTGTGCGTATGTGGTTTAATGAAGCTTACATCTCTTTATTTTTGCACCTGCATTTTGTTTTCCTGTCTTGCCTATCANCTTGCCTGTGCTTGGACACAGAATTAGTCCTTTCATTTCCCTAATATTTAGAATTAGGGATTTGGCATGGGGCATAATCAGGATGAAAACACCTCGGTGTCTTTGGACAATTCTATTGCTTAGCCAACATGTTGTTACATAGCTCAGTTCAGAGTTAAGATTCAGCATCCTTCACTCAGAGGGGATAGAGAAAGCATTATCCAACTCTGTGGTCAGACATTAGCATGAATTAGCTTTTTTTTTTTCTTTGTGGTTGGATGAATATTTGGTCCATTGAAGGGTTGTAACAAGGAAGTGGGCAAAACCACACCGAATCAAACCAAACCACTCCAAATCAAGCCAGAACATGCAGTACTCTAGAGATAAGTAGAATTCTCTATTAAATTTGTGGAAGAAGTCAGACTATATCTCCTCTAATTGGCTTACTGCTTAAGAAAGACAAGAAAGCAGAGTAGTATAATATCTTTCACAGGGACATGGACATTTATAACAGCCTATCTTAAATCCTAGGGAGGTTAAAAGTAGTGCTACCATCTTTCAGTTTCTTCATAGATATAATCAGCTTCAATGAAGAAGGGGTCTAATAATGGATAAACAATACCATATATTTGCCTGAGAGTGTATAGTTTAAAAAATACATTTCGACTCATTCGTAACATGTGGTGAAAGTGTGCGTCATTTCACACATTAGGTCAATTAGGAAACAGAATAAAAAGAGAAATCTTGGAGAAATTATTTGAAAAATACATTTCTCATAAAGAATTTGTACTCATAATATGGAAGGAACTTTGAAACTCGTTAATGAGAATACAAACAACCCAAAAGGAATGCGCCAGACTTGAACAGACCCTTCACCAAAGAAGACATATGGATTGCAAATAAATGCATGAAAAATGCTCAAATCCTTTGTATCAGGACACACAAATTAAAACCACAGTGGGATATTACTATACATCTGTTGGAATGGTTAAAATTTAAAAAGATGAACCATACCAAGTGTTGACCAGGAAGTGGAAGAACCGGAAATTTCATCACTGTTGCTTGGAATGTAAAACAGTACGACCACTTTGGAAAACACTGCTGCAGTACAAAAATAAACATACACGTACCTCTCGTTTGATCCAGCCATTTCCCCCACAAAAAACCAAACCTGGGAACAGCCCAAAGGCCCATCCATAAGTAATAAAATAAACAAATTTTAGTATGTCCATAAAACAGAATACTATTCAACAATTAAGAGACACAAATGATTGATACAGGCGACATGATGGATAAATCTCAAAATAACTAGTTTTAGAGAAGAGAGCTAGATAAAAGAATGTACCTTATGTGATTCCATTTCTAAGAATCTAGAAGCTGCAAGCTAATTGATAGTGACAGCGAATCAATCAAAATCCTAGAGGAAAACATAGGCAGCAACCTCTACGACATTGGCCAAAGCAACCTTTTTCATGACACATTTCCAAAGGCAAGAGAAACAAAAGGTAAAGTGAACTTGTGNTAAAATGAACTTATGGGACTTTATCAGGATAAAGAGCTTCTGCACAGCCAAGGAAACAGTCAAAAAAACTAAGAGACAGCCCACGGAATGGGAGAATATATTTGCAAAGGACACCACAGATAAAGGACTGGTATCCAAGATCTACAAAGAACTTCTCAAACTCAATACACGAGAAACAAATAAACAAATCATAAAATGGGCAGAAGATATGAACAGACACTTTTCCAATGAAGACATACAAATGGCTAACAGACACATGAAAAAATGTTCAAAATCATTAGCCATCAGGGAAATTCAAATCAAAACCACACTGAGATACCACCTTACGCCAGTTAGAATGGCAAAGATAGACAAGGCAAGAAACAACAATTGTTGGAGAGGATGTGGAGAAAGGGGATCCCTCCTACATTGTTGGTGGGAATGCAAGTTGGTACAGCCACTCTGGAAAACAGTGTGGAGGTCCCTTAAAAAGTTAAAAATCGAGCTACCCTATGACCCAGCCATTGCACTACTGGGTATTTACCTCAAAGATAGACGTAGTGTAAAGAGAAGGGCCATATGCACCCCAATGTTCATAGCTGCATTGTCCACAATAGCCAAATCATGGAAGGAGCCGAGATGCCCTTCAACAGATGACTGGATTAAGAAGCTGTGGTCCATATATACAATGGAATATTACTCAGCTATCAGAAAGAACGAATTCTCAACATTTGCTGCAACATGGACGGCACTGGAGGAGATAATGCTAAGTGAAATAAGTCAAGCAGAGAAAGACAATTATCATATGATTTCTCTCATCTATGGAACATAAGAACTAGGAGGATCGGTAGGGGAAGAAAGGGATAAAGAAAAGGGGGGTAATCAGAAGGGGGAATGAAGCATGAGAGACTATGGACTCTGAGAAACAAACTGAGGGCTTCCAGAGGGAAGAGGGGTGGGGGAATGGGATAGACTGGTGATGGGTAGTAAGGAGGGCACGTATTGCATGGTGCACTAGGTGTTATACACAACTAATGAATCATGGAACTTTACATCGGAAACCAGGGATGTACTGTATGGTGACTAACATAATATAACAAAAAAAATCAAAAAAAAAAAAAAGAGAGAGAGAAATAGAGCCTACAGAAGGCTATACAGCTGGGCACCTGGGTGGTTCAGTCGGTTAAGCTCAGGTCATGATACCAGGGTCCGGTGATGGAGCCCCACATTCGGCTCCCTGATCAATGGGGAGTGGACTTCTCCCTCTCCCCCTACCACTCCCCCCCTTCCTGGTTTGTGCTCCCACCCTCTCTTGAATAAGTAAATAAATACAATCCTTTAAAAGAAAAAAAGGGAAAATATTCCTATTACTGCAACTGGGAGGACTCATTCCGTCTAACCTCAATTTTATAGAGAAGGGGACAGACCCAAATATCCAGCTTGATGTTTGGATGCCAGGCTGCCAGAGTTTCAGGGGTGAGAGACTCAGCACAGGGCTCAGGGCTGATCCGCAGCTGGGCACGTGCACGCCAATTCATTTCAGTGAATTGGAAAATGGGATCAGAAAGTTGTTCTTCCCTCCCTTATAAATTCAAGGTTCCAGTTAAAAGAGGAAGGATATGAGAAGGGGTTTCACCAATCCTAAAGCACCCTGCCTGTTCTCGCTTATAGTGGAGAGACAAATCTGGGCTTTGCCGCTTACTACTTTTGATTTCTAGCACACTACTTATCTTTGTAGAGGCTCAGCTTTTCACTTACAGATGAGATTAATGCGTGTCTTAGTAACTTTCTGCAAAAAAGTTGGTTAGAGTACATATGTATATTCTATTACCTATCTATTATCTATCATCTATCATTTATCATCTATTATCTCTCATCTATCAATCAACTATCTATCATCTATCAATCCATCATCTATCATCTATCTATCTATCATCTATCTATCTATCTATCTATCTATCTATCTATCTATCATCTATCTATCTATCATCTATCTATCATCTATCATCTATCTATCTATCTATCATCTATCTATCATCTATCTATCATCTATCTATCTATATCTATCATCTAGTTATCTATCTAGCTATCATCATCTATATCTATCATCAGTCAATCATTTGGTGTTAAATTCAGTGACTGTCATGTGCTAAATGCTTAATGCATTTGGCAATTGTGTCATCAGTACAAGTGTAATTGCGTAAGATTTAATTCAGTAGATGATTGTGTGCTCACAACTCCCAGGGGGAAAAAAAAGTTCCCATGCTTGTTCCATACATGTGATGTATCATGGATAGCTTTAACCTTTAGTGACGGTGTGATTTTAATTTCACACCACTTCTATTAAATGATAAAACAAGTAGAGATGACGCTATCAAATTTAAAATCAGAGTTAAGATAAAAGAAAACCTTTATATATAGATTTTTAGTCTCATGTAACTAAACTTCAACTGACCTGACTCTTAAAGAAATAGAATAGTGAATAAATAAATTTATATTCCATAGTCCTCTAATATAAAAAAAAAGACCAGCAAAAGTACTGTCTTATGGAAGCAATACAGGACAAATGTATTTTAGATTTCTATGTATCAGCTGCTTTTGCATGTTTATATGAAAAGAATTCTGGAGTGAAAACCTGGAATCCTGGTTGTCTTATTTTTTTCCATTAAGTAGTTGTTCAAGCTCAATGAATTCCCACACTAGATGCAGCTTCCTTATCTGTGAAATGAATAGGGGGAAGAATTCAAACTCTATGTAACTTTCCAATTCTAGCATTTTCTGAGTTTGTACTTATTATAGGGCACCTAAAAGCCAAACCCATGGTCCATGTCTCCTTTTGAAATTTTGAAATGACATGGACCTGAAGCCAAGCAAAGCCATGCTCAAAGGAGCAGGGGGCAGGGGCAGGCTCCACCCCTAATAGGTCGTCTCTTTCTCGATCTGTCCCAATGCTGACCTATGTCTTGACTTGTTTTCTACCTGTTGGTGAGAAGTTGATTGTCTCCTTTTCGCTTGATGGGTTATAAAGAGCACATATTCTGAGAGGAATCCGAAGACGGTGACTCACTCAGGTGCTGTGCCCGAGCTCCTCGTTCTCCCAGCTCTGCTCCTGTGTGCTGGAGGTCTTACCAAGTTTCAGAGTCACACGTTATCCCCAGAGGAAAAGAGGTGACGTGATTTCTGCACTCACAGGAGACTGGAAGAGCTGATGAACTATCATCCCTAAGGAATTCACTCTCCTGTCCTTGAAACTTAATGATTAAAGAGGGAAACAAAAGCGAAACACAGCTGCTCATTTGCCTTTTTCTTCATGCAATGGGAAGCTAAAACGATTCATATGTCATCTCTCATATGCATCTTATGTGCTCGTATACCACCCTTATGCCAGACTCTCTCGGATTAAGGTCTGGTTTAAAGATGGCTAATCCAGTAGTAGCGAGCTCCTGGATTCATCTCAGCAAGGCCTGAATGATACCCAGCAGCCATCACGTACAGCACAGGCAAGAGCAGTGCCATGGGCTCCTAATCAAAGAACTGAATCAGGAAGCTCAGTGGGAGTCACTGAGGTCCAGTGAGGAGCCCCTCACTCAGAATCCAAAGTCTTGGTATTGAGGTTAAGATGGCGGAGGAGTAGGAGACACCTTTTTCAGCCGGTCCCCTGAGTTGAGCTGGATAGGTACCAGACCAGCAGGAATATCCACGGAATCAGCCTGAGACGCAGGAAGATACATCTGGATCTCTACAAATGAACATCTCCAGCGCTGAGTATCGAGGTACGAAGCGGGGAGCCGTGAAACCGCGCACAGATATCGGAAGCTAAACAGAAGGGGGAGGGAGCCGCCCTGTCAGGGCGCCGGGAAGCGGTAGCCACCTGCAAGGGGGAGTGGACAGACCGCGGACCCGCACGCTTGAGACAGCAGGCTGAGAAGGGAGCTCCGGGAGCGCACGCAGGGCGGCTGGCGGTTGGCGGGCCACCTGCACGGGGGAGCAGGCGGACTCGCGGACGGCACCCGCGAACGGCACCCGCGAGACAACAGACTTAGAACGCGAGCTCCAGGAGCGCGCGCGCAGGGCGGCTGG
>NC_048233.1:77916888-77934021 GCF_002007445.2 Ailuropoda melanoleuca | reverse complement strand
TGGGGATGTACTGTATGGTGATTAACACAATATAATAAAATAAAATTAAAAAAAAAAATAAATAAATAAAGATGGCTAATCCAGGGACGCCTGGGTGGCCCAGCTGGTTGAGTGTCTGCCTTCAGTTCAGGTCATGATCCCAGGGTCCTGGGATCCAGCCCCATGTCAGGCTCCCTGCTCAGCGGGGAATGTGCTTCTTCCTTTCCCTCTGCCCCTCTCCCTGCTTGTGCACGCTCTCTCTCTGTCTCAAATAAATAAAAAAAATCTTTAAAAAATTGAGCAATAAATAACATTGGGCATATCCAGCTCTCAATTATCTTTTCCTTACTGTTTTGAATTGAATTTTCATTTCATTTCATATTGCCTATGTGTATATTTTTCTGTTCTAGTCCCTTGTTCTTTCCCCATTCTATACAATTCATTCATCTATAATTTTTTCAATTATGAATTCCCTTATAAACCAGTATAATCTAGTCCCCATCTCCATTTGTTCTCTTGTTTTTTTTCAGGGTTTCCATGGCTACAATGGAATATTGTTTTTAATCTTTTATGTAAAATTGATAGTGAACTTATTTGGGAAACAAATCTGAGGATATTATTATTACTACATTAAATTTATAAATTAGGGAGAATTGCCACATTTATGCCATCATGTCTTGCTACCATATAGTGTGTATGTCTTCATGCTTGTTCAAGTCTACTTCTGTGTCTCTCTGTTACTCTTTTTCTTCACAGAACTTTCGAACATTTCTTACATGGTTTACACTTAGGTCTTTTATGTTTGGCAATCAAAAATGGGGATCTTCTCTTCCACGTACATTTTCTAACTGGAGATTTGTTTGTTTTTATGAGGTTTCTAGGTTAATTTTACATTTTCCTAATTTACTGAATTTTCTGTTTTTTAAAATTGATAGTGGAGTAGTAGCAAAAGTAGCATTTTTATGTACAGTGTGTTATAATGCAGCTGTATCTTATGCTGCCCAAATAAATCTTAAGTTAGAATGAAATGAGCCCCCAAAGCTTAACAAGAGAATTCTCTTCTTGGTTTTGCCAGATGATGTAAAATCTGTTTAGAGGAAACTCTTGGTGGTGAGTGAGTGGTATGGAACTATTCCCTGGGACAGTGAATATGAATTCTTTCAGAAACGAAATGACATATTTTTATAGCAAGTGGCTTGTATTACCCCCTCTGCTAGGAGCCTGCTTCTTCCTCTCCCACTCCCCCTGCTTGTGTTCCCTCTCTCGCTGGCTGTCTCTATCTCTGTCAAATAAATAAATAAAATCTTAAAAAAAAACTTTAAAAAAAAAGAGGAGAAATAAAAGGAAAATAATTTACAGTACAATACTTTAGTATTCATTCATTCATTTTTTTTCTTTAATTTTACACTTGAAATACACTTGCATACTGTGGGACATGAAGACTTCTTTGTTTGTTAGGGATTGTACTGCACTCTGCTGGCTTTTAGCACCCTTGCCCCTTACCCACCAGATTCTATAGTGTGGCCCCTTCACTGCGACAACCATCAATTTCCCTAATGTCCCCAGAGGAAAAACACCACCTCCATGGAGACCTTTTTGAAATTCTAGGCATATGATATTAAATAATAATTCTGAATTAAGGAGTGATCTAGTTTACTATGTTAGACATCTAGCTGTTCCACTTTCTACCCCTAATATCTCTACTGATACTTAGATGCACTCTTTTCTTAGCAACCAACACTGCCAATTTTTCTGTATGAGTCAGGATTCCCCAGAGAAGCAGACCCAATAGGAGATGGATACGTGGATCTAGGTAAGAGCAGATTTCGTGTAGGAACAGGCTTATGTGGGTATGGAGGTTGAGAAGTCCCACGAACTGCTGTCTGCAAACTGGAGAACCAGTGGTGTAATTCAGTCTGAGTGCAGAAGCCTGAAGGTGGGGTAGGGTGAAGGTTCTGGTGTAAGCCTGAAAGCCTGAGCTCCAGGAGCATTGATCTCACTGCCCGTCCAGGCGGGAGAAGATGGATGTCTCAGTTCAAGCAAAGAGAGCAAATTTGCTCTTCCTCTGCCTTTTTGTTCTGTCCAGGCACTCAAAGGAGTGCTTGATGCCCACCCGCACTGATGAGGGCTGTCTTCCTTACTCTATTGCCTCACATGCTAATGTCTTCCTGCGACGCTCTCACAGACACATCCAAAAATAATGTTTTATTAGCTATTTGGGCATCCCTTAGCTCAGTAAAGTTGGCGTGTAAAATTAGCCGTCGCAAGTACCATAGACATTATTCCCAATTAGTCAGTCTAATCAGAGGACATCAGAGAAGTCATTAGTCATTATTGTGGTTTACATGTTATTTGTATTTAACACAGAAGGATATTTTTCACAAACTCTGCTACTTTTGGGCTTTGTTAACACAAATTGGTCAGCAATGCTCAGTTGGAATATGAAATTCAGCAATGCTCAGTTGGAATATGAAAAAACCATGTTCGAGTCCCAGTTCTGGTGTGTATTAACTATTTGGACGAGTTACTTCTCAAGGCCCCAGTTTACTTATCAGTGATGGAGGTGCTTAATAGCAATCCAAAAATGCGCGTGGTTAGCCGAGAACACTCAGCAAATAGTACAGGCTCAGTTAATATTAGTTGCTATTATTGCTTGACCCTATTCTCTTCTAATTATGACTTGGGAGATGACCAGCTGGGTCATAATTCATATTAATATATAAGCTCCTCTAAAGGGGAGGTCACATCTTTACAAGGTCTCTATTGGTGGATCATTAATGCTTGTTGCCTGCTTCCTGGACTTTAGAGTCCCATGGTTCTTCACTGAAAGTTCACTGCAAGCTGTCAGAAGGTTATCTTTTATGGCTCCAAGGTCACATTCCTGTATCCCGTGTGAATTCTCAGTGCTCCATGGAGATCACATTGCAGACTAATTTCTGATGGTCCCCATCTTGGTGGCAGGGAGATAAAACATCATCTGGTACCTCCTTGAATGACACTCAAGCTAGGATTAAAAATGAGTTCTCTTCTTATTCTGAAGCTCTTTGAGATTTCCTGCTCCGTAGCTACCTCTGTGCATTTCCTGCAATCAGCCCCTCACCATGATCCAGGCAGCATAATTTCCTGTATGCACACGAAGTACTTCCAGAAGGTGGAGGTAGAGCTAACCCGCTATTTTGTGGATTCTTTCAATGCTCTTAAGGGACTCAGACCACCAGCTATCAGGGGGGAGACAGAAGAGGGATGTTTGGTGAGGGCTAGAAATATGGAACTGGAAATTCATTTTCCACTGGGCCCAGGTGTCCCTAGGGCAAAGGAGAGACATGTGAAGAGGACATACGATTTCCTTAGCTTCAGGGGGGAAAACAAGTAGATTAAAATGAGATGACATGAGGGATGTGGTCCCCAGATACTAAAGAACAAGAAATACATCCTATTTAAAATAATTCAGAATGCTTACTGCAGAGTCTGGTCCAGAGACTCCACAATTGGGAATAACTGCAAAAATATGACAGCTGCACTGCAGTGATCTATTCCATATTTTAAAATATATTTTATCCTGATATAACAAACTGGGATTCTTATTTTCAAGAAAATGTAAGAAAGAAGGCAAAGTAACTCTCTTTTGACAGGGAAGGTGTAAAGGGTTTCAGTTGTCTTATCTTTATAGTGGGTGAGGTCTTAAATCTGTTCTGTGTCTATGCCTTCACCTGGGAGAATTGATGAATGCCTTCTCTGAGAAGGTTTGATGTGTGTGTTTTGTTTTGTTTGCATTGGACAGAAAGAAGCAAAAAAGACCAAAAAGAAGTCAAGCAGTCCAGAAAGGTCAGGAAGAGATATAAAGGATTCTGCCCAAGTAACTTACTGACCTGAAGAAAAATCCACAACGCTGTACCTTTCTCCAACTACCCATAGACCCAAAGCTCCAAGAGCACTGAGAGGCTAAGAAGTATGTTAAATAAATTCTCTGTCTATTTTTCTTGTTATGAGATTTTTAAGTCATTAAGAGGCATATAAGCAGCAGTAAATAATAGGATTTGAAGGCCTTTTTAATTGCCAGGAATTCTCAGGGAATCTCACTATTGTTTTCAGAAACTCCTAGGAATTGAAAACCTTTGTTAAGAATCTCTGGAATAATGACTGCAAAATCTCAGCAAGGGGGTTATGGTGAGGGTATATTTTCCAGGGTTGAGGGGAGATGGTAGCATACAATTCATAGCAGCAGATGTAAAACAAGCGGGATTTTGCTAATAATGCAAATTAATGAATGCAAATTCTAAGATAGACAATTTTTAGCAACTGCAACTATATTTTCTCTCTAGGAGATATATAGATTTTTTCTTTCTGTAACTAAATGTATTCTGGCATATTAATGAAGCCCTAATAATTACAATAGCAATTTATTCTGTATATTAGTGCTCACATTTGTTAAGGAGGGGGTTATTCTCAAGGATCTCAAATGCTAAGAGAATGAGCGTTGCATTAGCTGGGTATAAATTAGATTCCAATAGGTTAATTCTGTAACTCTGGGAGAGTCACAGATCTTTTGTGCCTCCCATTTCTCATGTACAAAATGAGAATTATAATACGGCTTATCTCATAGGACTTAAATAAAATATTGCAGGAAAAATGCTTAACACAGTGCCTGTAGAGCATAGGGAATGCTCAACATTTTAAAGTATCTTAGTACTTTATTTGTTGTTACCTTTGTGTCTCTAGCGCGCACACACACACACATACACGTATTGCATATTATTTATTTATTTTTCACTATTGCTGATAGAATAATCCTCTCAGGGAAAGTTTCCAATTGAAGATGAGAGAAAAAGATCCATTCCTTCTTTTTATTTCCTTCTGGAGATGCTGTTCTTTGAAATTCGAACAGCAAGATTATTCCAAGGGAGAGGACCAGGCTGTATACCTGTCCTGTGAAACAGAGAGATGGGCAATGCAGTGTTGAGGAACAACAAATAATTTGGCATCAAACCCAGGATTGTTCTGGCCCCACATTCACCACCAATTAGCAAGAAAGCCCTACACTTCATTGATCTCATCTAACAAAAGATAATCTTATTAACACTTTTAGGATAATACCTGCTTATCTCCCTCATTGATTTGTGGTGCAGCTAGGATAAGATAATGGGTGCCCTGACAGTTTGAAAGCCTTACAACACTGTATAAGAATGCCGGGTTTATCATGGGTGAAGGTATTGAGCCCCTATCTGATGGAAACCAGCTGGAGCAGAACACGGATGGGCACTTCTGCGTATGGCAGGGTCTGTGAGAATGGGACAAGTTCCTGCCCACTCTTCCCCCCAACCGTGCTCAAGAGATCCATTATCTTCAGTGTTAGCACAGATACTGGGTTACTTTGGTCCCATATTTTAATTTTAGACAGTATCAAATAACTTCCTGCTGTGAACGATAAAGGATTTAACACTTGGAGCTATGACTGGACAGTTAGCCCAGGACAGTTTTATCTACTGTTCAATAATCTGAGGTCATGGAGGGGTAGGGGATTGGATTTGAAGTGGGGAAGAATTCCCCTGGAGCTATTGCCTGAACTTTTACTTGGAAGCTGTAGGCTGGGTTTTCTTTTTTCCTTTCCTCCCGCTTTCTCCCCCTTTCCTTCCTTCCTTCCTTCCTTCCTCCCTCCCTNCTTCCTTCCTTCCTCCCTTCCTTCCTTCCTTCCTTCCTTCCTTCCTTCCTTCCTTCCTTCCTTCCTTCCTTCCTTCCTGTATTTGGCTTTTTTGTTCTTTACAGGGGGTGAATCTTATTTGCATTTAGATGACCTGGCAGTGTATTATTCCCCCAATTCAGCATTGGGACTGGAACATTCCAGACGCTGCTGCTGCTGTTTTCTGGTTCTGGTGTGATCCTGTGAATCTGAGTGTTAAGTAGAGGTTCTCGCTGCTGCGGCTTATTCTATTCCTTTCACCTCATTCTTGCATTCAAATTCTCTAAATATTGGAGGAAATTATTCAAAGTTCTCAATACCTAATAGACAGTTTCCCCCACTCGCCCTGTAGATGCTGATACTGGGAAATTCCAGCAGGGTAGCAACCATGCTAGTCACAGGCGAAGTTTCTCTGTGTCTTTCCTTGGAATATCAATTTTTAAAGTTTCCCCATCCCCAGAATATTCAACTCTTTTCTTCTTGTTTGGTACTTCTGATGAATTTAATAACTTTCACTATTTTTTACTCATTCCATTAAAACTGTAGAGGAATAGGCAGTGGCCTGAACTCATTTGCCATCTTTCTCTAGAAGTTGTGCCTAGAAGGTATATATTAATATATCAATTAACTTATTTGCCATAAATAATGAAAAGAGATACATCTTAAGGATAAGTTCCTATAATTATCCAATAAATAGTTAATGCCAGAAGTGCTTTTAGTTAATGGATCTATTAAGTCGCTCATCTCAAGGTCATTAGTTAATAGGCCATACATCTCGAACTTAACACAGTCTTTTGATATCTTTTGAATTGGCACCATGTCCAAAACACTTCTAGAATTTCCATGTATATATGTTAATATAAATATGTTTATGGCTGTGCCATGTTTTCATCTGACCAAATGCCATGTTCCATCTTCTCTCTTATTGCAGCTGAAATGACCAGATACATGAACAAGGTCCAAGGCAGAAATCAAACAGAAGTGACAGAATTTATCCTCTTAGGCCTCTCGGACAATTCAGATCTACAAATTGTCCTCTTTGGATTGTTTCTATTAATCTATATGGCAACCATGGTGGGTAATTTGGGGATGATTGTGTTAATTAAGATTGATCCCTGTCTCCACACCCCCATGTACTTCTTTCTCAGCAGCCTCTCTTTTGTTGATGCCTCTTACTCTTCTTCCGTCACTCCTAAGATGCTGGTGAGCCTTGTGGCTGAGAATAAAGCCATTTCTTTTAATGGATGTGCTGCCCAGTTCTACTTCTTTGGCTCCTTCTTGGGGACTGAATGCTTTCTGTTGGCCATGATGGCGTATGACCGCTATGCAGCCATTTGGAACCCTCTGCTATACTCAGTTCTCATGTCTGGGAAAATCTGCTTCTTGTTAGTAGCTACGTCTTTCCTTGCAGGTTTTGGGAATGCAGCCATACACACAGGAATGACTTTCAGATTGTCCTTTTGCGGCTCTAATAGGATCAACCATTTTTACTGTGACACCCCACCCCTGCTCAAACTCTCTTGCTCTGACACTCGCATCAATGGCATTGTGATCATGGCTTTCTCCAGTTTTAATGTCATCAGTTGTGTGATGATTGTTCTCATTTCCTACCTCTGTATCCTCATTGCCATCTTGAGGATGCCCTCTTTAGAAGGCAGGCACAAAGCCTTCTCCACCTGTGCCTCCCACCTCATGGCTGTCACCATATTCTTTGGGACAATTCTCTTCATGTATTTGCGCCCTACGTCTAGCTATTCAATGGAACAGGACAAGATTGTCTCTGTATTTTATACAGTAGTAATCCCTATGCTAAACCCCCTCATTTACAGTTTGAAAAATAAGGATGTGAAAGGGGCCTTAAAGAAGATCTTACAGAAACACAGACTGTAAAGCCATGTTACATATCATCCTGTTATGCAGAAGAAAATATGTTTTCATATTAATTTTATTGTCTGGTTGCTTAAGCTCTTTGCGTGTGTGTGTGTGTGTGTGTGTTAGATTGCTTAAAATGAGGTATACTTCTAAATCTTCCCGTGTCTTAAATGTGTATTCATGGGCCTATATGATGAATAAACATAGTCGGGGAGGTTGGTGCTTGGTAAAGTATCAAAATACTTGGTTTTGACTGACCTGGGTTTAAGTTCCAATTTCAATATTTAGCTTTTCCTGATCTATGTATGTCTTTGGGATCTGGGCAAACAGATTCTGAGACAGATATTTGTATGCATGCAGGAAGTGCAGTGGAGAACATTCCCAGGAGCAATACCTAGAAGGCTAGAAGGGAATGAGGGAAGCAGGGCCGAGTCCATAGAAGTTGAACAGTGATGAAGCTGCAATAGTCTTCCAATTCCACTTGCAGCCCTGTGGCTGAGATGATTCAGAGATAGCCCAAATTGTGGGGGGAAAAAAAAAGACCAGGTGTTTGTACCTTCAAAATGACCAGTTTTGGAAATGGCTCATCCACTTGGGCATGGGCAATCCTTTCAGCAGGGGTGATTGGCGATTCCCAGAGTGGAACTCGGCTGTGAAGTGTCAGTTGTCATTGCACTTGGAAGCTGAGAAAATAAATGCTTCAATCCTGAAAGGCAAATCTGGGTGGTATGCCACAGCATCTGTCATAAATAATAACACTACTCTACTCACAGGGATGTCAAGAATACCAAACAAGATACAAGGAGGAGTCTTATCAGGGGTTATAATATGGGTACCACAGCAATAATTGGGTAGCGTTTTACTGATTTTGTAAATTAACTGGAATATCATGAGGGTAGTGAACAATGTAATTTCACTCTTAATCTTCACCCCTCCCAGAGTTTTGCATAATTTTCAATAAACATTTACTGAAAGTAAATTATTTATCTATTGTTCACTGTAGTGGGGGAGGGGGCTGTCAATGTAGGAGTAATGGGGAAACTGCCTTCTCCAATGAGATGACGTGTCAAAGGAGGCCTGATGATTTGGAATCGGGTAAATGTCTGCTCCCTATTTCTTTCCATCCCGCTATCCACTGCAGACCTTGAGGGAGAACACCTGGGCTCCTCATGCTCCAAGTAAGACCATTTCACCGCAACCACCCCCTGCCCCGCAAATTGGTTAGAGACCACAAACGTTGTATTAACTCATCCTGTCCACTCTGAGTGGTTCCATCCTCCTATAACTTTCATTTTCAAGTGTTAATCAAAATTTCTCTCAACGACATTCAAAACTGTATCATGCTTGATATCCTCCTTCATGTCCCCTTTTGTTCTAACTCATAAAGTATAATATCTATCCTTCAGCTGCTTCTTATTCACCAACGTAAGAAAAGTGGCACTTGATCAATATTCATCACTACTCATTGCCCAACTGAAATCCCGTGGTCCACTAGATAATGACTCATTCTCAATCACCCTCATTTCCATGGTTCTACTGTCTCTCCATTCTGCTCATCTGATTAAATTTGAACTTAATGAAACTTGTTTCTTTGTTCTGTCCTCCACTGAAGCTGCTTAGTGCAATTAGAGAAAAACTTTCAGTACCCCATTGTCTGTTGCTGATCTTGTGTCATGCTTCTTCCTCCAAAGTAAAAACAATTAGATAAGGTTATACCTATCTTACCATCACTAATCTTTATACACATACTTTTATTCCCACTTATCATATGGATAATGTGTCCCTTGCTGCTTTCACATCTTTGGACCTTTCCATGAACTTTACTTCAGAAATTGTATTTCTACTCTCCCCAACCACTGGTTTCTCAAACTCTACTGGAGTGTTTTCATTTCTTTATAAACATCATCTAGTATCACCCTTCTAAATAATTTCTTTGGCTGAAGGTCCTGTCCAGTCACCAACTTATTTCTCTCTCTCTTTGCAATGAATCTTTCAAAAGAACTACCTCTGGTCCTTGTCCTTATTTCCTCAAATTCCATTACATGTTCCAATTGTATTTCTGTACCACTTCTCCATTAAATCCAATCTCGTCATGGACACATGAGAGCTTAACATTATTGCCTCTAAATATTGCTCTTCTATCATACTTGTACTTGGTATCTCAAAAGAATTTGCCATCATTAATTTTTTCAACTACCCAAAAAAAACACACATTTTTAGATTTCTATGTCACTTCAGTCTTCTGATTTTCTTTCTCCTTCCACTGCCACTTTTTCCTAGATAACTGTGATAGCTTTTCTTCCTCCTCCTCATGTTAACCTCCAAATCTTGGAGCCAAAGACTTAATCCTTTACATTAGTTCATGGTACATTAGTTCTCCATCCCGTTCCCATTTTTTAGGTGATCTCAGAAGTCTGCAGTGATTCTAGAATCCACATGTCTAGCCATGATTTCTCACTTGAGTTCCAGATTCATATATTAAATTGACAACCTGGCATCTGGGGACTCTGGACACATGAAAGAATTACAAAATAAGCTTTCTCCACTAGTTATCATACTCGAACATCTGTAGACTGATCACATCTTTTGTACTATGAGGAGGGTCTGTACCTTAGCATCACACCTATGTGTCATTGAGTTTAAAATATCCTTTTCCATGGTATAAGTTGTATCTTCCGCTATATACCTCAGTTTGTGCTTAGAATAAGAAAATTGACACCCTTTATATCTTTACCCATAATCCATCCAAAGATTATTCATAGATATACAAAACTCTTCATACATTTAATGTATATAATTTGTTGTATTTGGGCATACACACACTTCAATAAAACTGATAAACTATTAATGGAAAAACTAGCATGTAACCTGTACTGGAGATTTAATAGGTAAAAAAAATAAATTTCTGATCTCCTTATATTTGAGTGAGGAAGACTTTATTGTCTATATCAAATGTGCATGTGTGTGTGCATAGAGATGTTAGGGATGTGTCTGTGTGCGTGTGTGTGTTTGTGTGTATATGTGTGTGTGTGTGTGACATGGGTATGAGTGGTGTTTTGAAGAATAGTAAAGCAGGCAATAAAATAGGGAATGGTGGCATCAGAGAGGAGCTTTCTGTGGAAATAACATTTGAGAAGGATTGAATAAAGATATCATCTGAATATCTGTGGAAGAACATTCCAGGTATACTTACAGTAAATATAAAGGCCCTGAGGCAAGATCCTCCCTGGTTTGTTAAAGGAATAGTAAGGAGACATATATATGTTGACCGATGTGAACAAATGAAAGAAGGAAAATAATTTCAGTCAGGAAGGTGTTTGGGAAGGAGTGACTGATCAGATAAGTCTGGTAGTTCATGAATAGGCTTTGGACTTTACTTTTTCCTGTCATCCTGCAATAGCCATCCAACCCCAATTCCAGAATGCAAGCTACATGAAGGAATGAACAAGATCGATTTTTTGGCTTCTCTACCAGTACCAAGGATTCTTGTATGCCCCATAACACGAGTCTACTAAATATTTGCTGGACTAATCAATTAATTAATGCACCAAGAGCCGTATTCTAGCAGAAATGAATAGCAGCCATATTTTAAGTGAGATTCTGAAGTTTGGAGGCAGGATCTCATTAATCTCATACCATTTAATTCAATGTCATGCTCAATGGAGTCTCAAGATGAAATAATTTTTGTATGTCTCTCAATGCCTAACTTACTCTCTGGGGTATAAGTGGTTCACTGGGGAGAAAGTAGTCCCATTATCTCAGTGGAAAACAAATGCATGTTTTAATTTTGGATTAGCACATTTCAATTTTTAGTGTTTTTCGGAGACTAAATCTCAAGAGGATCCTCACAGACTTAATAAGGCTGACTGTCTGCTTTGATCCAGAAGCCGCATTTTCTACTCTTGGTTGAATTAATTAACCATGTCTTAATTCTGTCATAGCTGGATCTCTAATACCACTTCCATTTTCATCAAAGCTATAAATTTCGCATTGTAAGACAGAAAACTTGTATTCCTCCAAAAAGCAATAAAACAAAACTAAACTAATAATCACTCCTGGTGAATATTAAGGACAAAGGTAAGATAACGTGATTGCTCTCCAAGTGTTCAGATATAGAAAGTTTCCAAGAGAACTCAAAAAGCATCAAGTAAGTAAAGATCTCAATTAAGATATGTCTGAAACACTAAATTTAATGTCCCCAACTAAACAAATTTGGATTTTGTCTTTAGACAACAGGGATTTAAGATCACTAATAACAAATGAGAATTTTGTAGCATATTCAGCGTATACAGACACGTACATACATGAATGTATACATACATGTATATCCATGTGTACATATGTGTCTGTGTGCAAAACAGGGAAATTTAGTTAACTTTTTGTAGCAAGAATGCCATATATAATGCAAGTATGTTTGTATATGTATGCGTAAAGTAGAGCTCTACAGAATTTTAAATTGGTTATTTTACAGGGTAAGGTTTTTGCTGACTTTAAAGATAGATCAGTTAAAAGACTATTGCAGTAATCTAGGTGAAGGATAATGTTGGCTCGGGACATGGTAGGAAGGGAGGTGATAGGAGGAAGTTGATATTTTGAAGGTAGAGCCAACATAATTATCTGATGGACTGGTATTATAGTGTGTGAGAAAGAGAAGAGATCAATTTCTTCAATATTTATCTATTTATTTAATTTCATCTGGGCAAATGAAAGTACGAAGTTGTTATTAACTTGAGATAAAGAATGCTATGTTTGGTGCAAATTAGGGTTGGGCATGAGGAATTCAGCTTTGGGTCAAGTTGAGTTGTTATTTGATATTAATGTGGAGATGTGAGTAAGCAGTTGAATTATAAATCTGAAATTTGGAAAAGAGGCCAGGGCTGGAGATATAAATGCAGGAGTTTTAGGTATATAGGTGGTAATTAAATTTACACAATCAAATAATCTCCAAGGTCAAGTCTAAACAGGAAAGGGAGAAAGGTTAAGGACTGAGGTACTTCAACCATATGAGTCAGAGAGAAGAGGAGGAGTAAGCAGAGACTGAGAAGGAGCAGCCCACATGGTAGGAGGAAAATTCAGGGTCTGGTATCCTGAAACATAAGAGAAGAAAGTCTCTCAAGGAGTAGTAAGAAATCAACTCTGTCAAATGTTATTGATAGATCAAGAAGATGAGGAGTGAGAATTGACCACGGGATTTGGCAACATAAAGACTCCTGATGCCTTAGATGAGAGATATTTCATGGAATGATAGGGCACAAGCCTGGTAAGAGTAGGCCTGAGAGGAAACAGGAAGAGCAGAATTGCATACAGCAAGGATATTCAACTATATTTATGTTTAATTGCCAAGATAAATGCAAGGAATTGGATCATAGGAGGTGAAGGCAGTAGGACCAAGGGAGGAGGAGAGAGCAGTTGGGAGGTAAGGTAGGATGTGGACAAACAGGGTCTATTGTCAAAGACTTCACACCCGTATACATATATACACACACACACACTAATTTTAAATAAGATGGGTTACTGAATTTACTTAAGGAATTTCTTTCCACTGCAGTAAGAAAATAAAGAGCTTTAATACACATGTTCTCAGGGCATTCTTAGAGTTAATCATACATACAACAAAGAATGAACTATTTTATTTTCTTGGTATCTTTTTTTCTTTGTACAATTTATTCCCTTGGCTTCTTTCTTGTCGTACAGCAAATGAAACATCATTCTGAGACGAAGATATGAGCAACCATACGACAGTGACTGAATTTATTCTCGTGGGATTCAGGAATCATCCAGAGCTACAGTGCCTTCTTTTTATGGTGTTTCTAGTCATCTATACGATCACTGTGTTTGGAAATCTCGGCATGATCCTGTTAATCAAGATTGACCCACGTCTCCACACTCCAATGTACTTTTTCCTCAGTAACTTGTCCCTTGTTGACTTCTGTTATTCTTCTGTCATTGCCCCTAATATGCTAGTGAATTTCTGGGTGCAGAACCCAGTCATTTCATTTCATGGATGTGCCACTCAATTTTTCTTTTTTGGTTCCTTTGCTGGCATTGAGGGTTTCTTGTTGGCCGTGATGGCCTATGACCGTTATGTGGCCATCTGCAAGCCTCTTCTTTACACAGTTACTATGTCCCCGCAGCTTAATGTCCTTCTGGTGTTGGCCACATATCTTGCAGGTTTTCTGAATGCTGCCATTCACACTGGCTTCACCTTTCAATTGTCTTTCTGCCACTCAAATGTCATTAACCACTTTTTCTGTGACACTCCGCCCCTCCTGAAACTCTCTTGTTCTGATACACGTGTCAATGAAGTTGTCATTTTTGCTTTTGCCAGTTTTAATGAACTGAGCTGCCTCCTGATTATTCTCATTTCATATCTGTACATCCTTGTTGCCATCTTGAGGATCCATTCTGCCGAAGGGAGGCACAAAGCCTTCTCCACCTGCGCTTCCCACTGGATGGTGGTCACTATCTTCTTTGGCACAATTCTGTTCATGTATCTGCGCCCCAGCTCCAGCTACTCAATGGACCAAGACAAAGTGGTATCTGTGTTTTATACAGTGGTTATCCCCATGTTAAATCCTGTCATCTACAGTCTGAGAAACAAGGAGGTCAAAGCTTCCTTAGGTAAAAATTTTAAAACAACCTCTTTTTACTTCTGTACTTAGAATCAGCAAAGTATGGGATTTTAGGACTCTGAGGAGCATAGAAATGACAAAATCCACTTCTATTCACCCTCACTCCATTCTATTGTGTCATGAGTTTTGCTGTTGTCATTTTTGATACTGGAGATGGACCAAATGTCTTGGCATCCTGGGGAATATGGTGACTCTGTATAAATCCCACTAATTCCACAGAAACCTATATGCTTGAAAATAATCAAATATCACATTACAACTCCCTGTTCAGAGGCATAAAACACAGTAGAAAAGTAGATGAAATAGAGAAAGACTGAAATAGCAGGAGGGATAACTCCTTCTTTTTCCCCAGTTGATGGCTCCATGATTGAAAGGTAGTGTATGTAAAATGCCAGAGGACAGGTGATAAGGACTAGGCTGATCGAGAACTTGTCTAGAGGACCCAACTAGGGCATAGAGACTGCTTCTTATCCCTAGTGAACCAGAAAATATATTAGAACTTAATCCTGACAGAGGTGCTGAAGCTAAGGATTACTTCTTTTTAAAGATTTATTTATTTATTTTTAGAAACCGAGAGAGAGAGACAGCATGAGGTAGAGGGCAGAGGGAGAGGGAGAGAGAACCTCAGGCAGACTCCACATTGAGCATGGAGCTGACATGGGGGTGGATCTCATGACACTGAGATCATGACCTGAGTTGAAACCAAGAGTTGGACACTTAACCGACTGAGCCACCCAGGAGCCCCCAAAAGTCAAGCATTTCTGACCTGGAAAAGTAAATTGGATCACTGAGGGAATGACGGGAACAAATCATAAGGTAAATATAAGCGGGAATCACAGAACAAGAACACCAAGGATCTGTAGAGCAGAGGTTTCTGAACTTAAGAAAGAAGTATTCCTTATAATTCCTGTGGAGAAAGTGTCATGTTGTTTGATCTCTGAATGGGTAAGCAGTTCAAGCTTAAAGAGCTAGGGCATGATACATCGGCTTTGCCTGATGCCTTAGCAAATCACCGTAGATATCTATTTTACCACTGACTGCAATTTCATTGGGACAAGTTTATTTATTTATTTATTTTTTATTTTTTTAAATATTTTATTTATTTATTAACAGAGAGAGAGACAGCCAGTGAGAGAGGGAACACAAGCAGGGGGAGTGGGAGAGGAAGAAGCAGGCTCCCAGCGGAGGAGCCCGATGTGGGGCTCGATCCCAGGACTCTGGGATCACGGCTTGAGCCGAAGGCAGATGCTTAACGACTGAGCCACCCAGGCGCCCCTCATTGGGACAAGTTTAAAACTTTCAGTTGGTTTGACTGGTATTTTCTTAATTGGAACATCTCCCCAGTAGAACTGGATTTTCTTTATAATGACCACTGACATGTAAGCAAAAAGTGTTTTAAACTGGTTGGAACTGGGTGAAGTATACTAAGTGTGACACTAGTATATTATTTTGTCATGGAAAGACTATCATCATAATAAAAAAGTGGCCACTTAAAGGAGACTAAGAAATAATTTTGCTTTCATTATATCTTAGAGTTTTTGATAAGACATTGAAACCAGATATTATCATTTTATCTTCCTTTATTCTTCATTTCAGGCATTGCATATCAAAAACACATTTTTCTTGCTTATTCAATGGTCTCTTCCTATCTCATCATTCTTTTTCTGGAGAGCTCTTCTTCTTTCAAGACCCAGCTCAAATATTACCTCCTTTATGATTGCCTTGACCCTCCATCATCCTTCCCAAGGTAGACACTTACACAAGCCCATTCCTGTGATTTTGTAGATTTTGCAGCTCTAATCAAGCTCTTGGTTAGAGAAACAAATTGTAAAAACACAGTGTAATATATATAGACTAAGGGCACCTGGCTGGCTCAGTAGGTTAAGTGGCTGACTCTTGGCTTTGGCTCAGGTCATGATCTCGGGGTCTGGGGTGGAGCCCTGCATCAGGCTGTGTGCTCAGTGGGGAATCTGCCTTAGGATTCTCTCTCCCTCTCTCTCTTTGCCCCTCCTTCCGCTTGCTCTCACTCTCCAATAAACAAATAAATCTTAAAAAAAATTACATAGACTAAGAGGTCCTTAAGAAGAGAAACCTCTTTATATCAACATCTCCATGCCTTTATAAATAGGCCATCAGTAAAAGCTTTAAAATTAAGAAAGAAATTAGTCCGACTGAAGACACTGGGTGATGGAAGACAAAATGTTGCTTCTGGCATCTGGAACTAAAAGTCTTCAAGAACCACTATTTCAGAAAGTCAGTGTTAGAAAAGAAAAGTTTTCTGGTAGCTGGTTGGATGATCTGTTGGATAATGTTTTCTTTCTTTTTGAAACAACTTGTCTTGTCTTCTTTGAAATTAAATATTTTAATAAACATGATATTTCAGTATCTTTCATATTTTATATTACATCAAGTAGATGTGATTTCAATACAGCAATTGAGTTTTTAATGAAGGAACACAAAGCTAATTCAAACTAACACAGGCCTGGAGTTCTTAGTGCCATGAGGTCTCTGTCTCTTTTTCTTTCTCTCCCTCTGTCTCTCTGTCTCTTATTTCCTCTCTCATACTCTGAATTCACTTGTTGTCTTTCACAGACTTTTCACATGGTTGCCTCAACTTTCCATACTTTTAGGACAATTGCATTACAAGCAAGACTGCATCTCTGCAGAAAGGACAGCGTTGCCTGAAATGGCTCAGATATTCATCATGTGTATGCAAGCGGGGTATGTATGTATATGTGTACATGTGTGTATGTTGGCGCTAAGGGTGGAGTCATGAAATATCAGAAGAAATCCTGCTTTATAATGGCTACTGCAGTCCCCTGTACGTTTACTCTGCAAAATTAAATTCCTTGCCTACTCACTGCACATTTACAGACTCCTAGTTCAGGATTTGCACTTTATACTGTTTTCACCTCAACAGGAATGTTAAAATCAGTGTTAACTTTATTAGTAGATGGTTTAGATATTTTCCCA
>NC_048233.1:77899532-77916788 GCF_002007445.2 Ailuropoda melanoleuca | reverse complement strand
AAAAGTGTAGACACGTTGCTCTTCCACATCTGAAAGAACTAATTCACCGCATTTTATCTATCTATCCAGTTACTACCGAGCTAGTCCTATTGGAAAAGTCTTTCTGTAAATCCTATGCTTATTCCAATGCTTATGTTATAGTATATCAGAAAATATTTAAATACATACACACTTAAGTCCTTTGGGACACATTTTCTTCAAATGAAAAGCTAACATTTTGTTTAAAGAAGTGTGAAACCTTCAACTATTTTTATGTAAAACTAGGAATCTCCACATTGAAGGATCAGGAAATGAGGGCTCTACAATCCTACAATGAGCTTTATAATCCTACAAGAAATTTTTATTTTGAGGGAATGATTAAGCATGAGATTTTATTCTTAAATTTTATTATTTTATCTGTGCAAGGAATCAGGATAAAAAAAGATAAAAACTGAATGCCCAGATCTTCTCAAAGGTGGTGAGTTGATAACAATTTACATTTTGATGTTGATATGCAGCTTTACCTCGTTGTCTGATTTCTCACAGCAGAACCCACGATGAAGATTATTAACAGGAAACCTCACTAAAATGGAGCTGGGAGGTTTTCACAGGGAGAGCTCTCTCGTCCTAACGCTTGAGTCAATTGCAGACCCAACAGGAAGAGATGGACTTCACCAGGGACTTGACCTTGCTGCCAAAGATTGTCCTGGATTATAATTCTCTTTTATTCCCAAATAACTCTTTTTTAAAATTTTTTTCTGATAAAATAACTGGCAGAGTTCATTTTTAAGGTTTACACCACCATTTAGAGATCTAAGAAAAATCAGATGCCTCTCTTGTCTTGGACATCCTACACTTTGATTCCTTTGATTGTATTGACCTGAGACCATCAATGCCCTGGAAGATCAGACTAGTGAAAGCATCTGTAGATTCTTTTACTCTCTAACAAATGTGGTGCCAATGTTCAAATACTCTTTATTCCACTTTCAACCCTCCTCCTTAATCACCAATTTTATGAATCAGCAATTTTATGAATGATTGTGGCTCTCAGACTCATCTTTGATCTTTAGCACGTTGCTGAAGTTAACTCAATGTGGCAGATTGGTTCTAGGGTACGTCCATGGTGTCAGCGCTGTAAAGGTCCTCACTCCTGACCTATGCATCTACTTCCTCTCCTCGGTGATGTTACTTTCCTCCTTCATACATTCCTTCTGCTCCTCAACTCTCTCACTGACTCCACCGCTCTTCCCTCACTCTCATTAGCTGACCTAACCTCAGTACCTATAGAGAAACACGGAAGTCTCCTGATGAGAATTCTCTCGTCTTTACTACACAAAACATACAAAACTTATATATTCGTATTTTCCTTCTTCCATGGTGATTAAAGGTGTTGGCTAGTTTCACTATCTGTGCTAAAGATCTCATGCACTCAGTACCAAGCAGGGTGCATAGATAATAGTTTGAGATTTTGGGCTCAAAGGAGAATCTAGGATCTCAAGGCACCAAATTAAGCTTGTGCCCTTGAGGAGCGAAGACTGTTTTGATTAGTTTTTCGAATTATTTCTAAAATGCTCTAGAGAATGCACCTGAGAAATACATTATAAATGTTTCCACCATGTTTTTATAAAATACAGTAAGTCAGCTTTCACAGGTAGGTCATTTTCTACATTTCTTCACTAAGAATATGTTTGTTCTTCTGTATGAGGGTGAATATCCCTCCAATGTGGACAAAATTAATTTCATCAATTGTACTTGATTTTTCTATTCATATGTTAATATTTTATAGCATCTCTAAAAAATCAATTATTATATGCAAGCCCTTCTGATGTATACGCGAAAACTAAGTAAAAATAGCTCTAAGGACAGCTTTCGAGGCACATTGTTTTCCAGTCATGCCTTATTTTCATAAAGCATTGAGAGAGTGGCTCCAGCTGAAAGCTAAGGCCACATTTAAACATCATCTGTGCTTTTCAAAACAAATATGTTCATATATGTGTTAGTTGGTCAAAAAATGGAAACAATAATCTCCACATTCTTCTCCAGAGAGTTGGATTCTTTATTTATTTACTGTTTAAATTTCTTTCTTAGAAGAGCCTTCTCTGAATGTTTATCTCAAAAGCATCCTACCTTCATTTTTCTTCATATTACTTGCTTCTGACACCACATTCTATAGCTTTGTCTGTGTGATAATATCTGTTACTTCTCCTACAACATATGATTCCTGAGGATGGGGAATTTGTTTGATGCTATAAACCCAGAACTTACAACAGAAAAAAAATATTTTCAGTGTACATGTACATGTATGTGCAAATGAGTGATAAATTCACAAAGCAGAGAGATGGACGCTTCATTCAGTACCTTCTTAGTCATATATCAAGAGATAAATTCACTAATTCAATGTCTTCTGACTAAAACTAAGACATACTACTGTGGGTTTCAGGTGAAAATTCTGTAATAATTATTTCTTCCATTTTGTATCTGAAGTATAGGGTATCAGATCTGGAGGGACTCTAGAAATCCAACTTCCTTTATTTTTCCATTTGAATGATACCAATGACCCCCTGCTTTTAATTCCTATACTTTCCTTTTTACAAAATTTGAAAAAAAAGTACTGAATATGGAGTTCTCCAAGAAGTCAAGTATCAATGTGATTTTTTACACCACATACNTTTACAAAATTTGAAAAAAAAGTACTGAATATGGAGTTCTCCAAGAAGTCAAGTATCAATGTGATTTTTTACACCACATACACACACACACACACACACACGTGAGAGCAAGAGCAAGAAAGAGAGAGAGATAAAGAGAAAGAGGTTACAGAGAGATGCAGGACAAAAATCTGTAGATGTTCTGAAGTATTTGTTAAGAGAGGAGAGAAATTTCCTAGTAATATATCAATGAGTAAATGATAAAATGGATGGAAGAAATGCAGAATCTGGATCAGACAGGATTCCTCACTTTCTCTGCCACTCTGAGTTTTCAAGGAATGAGAAAATGACTTCCCCAAACCACACTACAGTGACAGAATTCATTCTCTTGGGACTCACCGATGACCCAGTACTAGAGAAGATCCTGTGTGGGGTGTTTCTGGCGATCTATCTGGTCACGCTGGCAGGGAATGTGTGCATGATTGTGCTGATCAGGACCAACTCCCACCTCCAAACGCCCATGTACTTCTTCCTGAGTCACCTCTCCCTTGTAGACATCTGCTATTCCTCCAATACCACTCCCAATATGCTGCACAACTTCCTCTCAGGCCAGAAGACCATCTCCTATGCTGGATGCTTCACACAGTGTCTTCTCTTCATTGCTCTGGTGATCACTGAGTTTTATATCCTTGCTTCAATGGCATTGGATCGCTACGTAGCCATCTGTAGCCCTTTACATTACAGTACCAGGATGTCCAAGAACATTTGCCTCTCTCTAGTCACGGTGTCTTATACTTGTGGTTACCTTAATGGACTCTCCCAGACACTGCTGACTTTCCACTTGTCCTTCTGTGGCTCCCTGGAAATCAACCATTTCTACTGTGCAGATCCTCCTCTTCTACTGCTGGCCTGCTCCGACACCTCCGTCAAGAAGATGGCGATGCTGGTAGTTGCTGGTTTGACTCTGTCAAGCTCTCTCTTCATCATTGTGCTATCCTACCTTTTCATTATTGCAGCCATCTTGAGGATCCATTCCTCTGAAGGCAGGAGCAAAGCCTTTTCTACTTGTGGTTCCCACTTGACAATAGTCACCCTATTTTATGGAACCCTCTTCTGTATGTACTTAAGAAGTCCATCTGAGAAGTCTGTAGAGGAGTCCAAAGTATTTGCAGTCTTTTATACTTTTTTGAGCCCCATGTTGAACCCATTGATTTATAGTCTAAGGAACAAGGATGTGATCCATGCTTTGAAGCAAATGATCAAGGGAAATCTCTTTCATAAAATTCAAATTTGGATCTCTGTTCATTTGAAGACTAATTGTCAATGGTAACACAGTGATTAGAAATAAATAACAGAGGGGTGCTACCAGTGGTAGAGTCCCTGTTCCAGTTTCTTTTTGAGGATCATCATTTAGTCTGGGGGTCATTCCCTTAACTTATAATAAACTTTCATTTTTGTTAAGCGAGGATTTGTGTTCCCATTTCTAGCAATCAAAATGTGCTAATGTCGAGATTTAGAATCCTGAAAAATGTATTTGCAAATCATTAGAAAAGTACTTTATATTTTGTCTAAATAATTGTATGCTTCCTTTTACTTTCTAGCTCTGAGAACCACCGTGGTTTTCAGGAACCAGTCTTTAAACTTAATTTGGCAAGTCTCTTAAACCAAAGGGCTCACTCTTTGTAGTCTTTCTTTATATTCTTTTTATTTGCTTCTATTTGTGATTTAATTTTTTCCATTGTATAACTCTTCGGGTGAAGGCCACCTCAGAAATTCTTTAGGTATGGGATAAAACAAAAATTGACATGCGCAAAAATAACTAATTGACATGCACAAAAATAGCCATAAGTGTCACTCAATTACAGTGAATGCTCACTTTTATATCATTATTTACTTATTTATTTAATTTTTTTTTTTTAAGAGAGAGAGAGCATTAGTGGGGGGAGGAGCAGACAGAGAAGGAGAGAGAGAATTAGGCTCCACACTCACCGTGGAGCCTGATGTGGGGCTCTGTCCCACGACCCTGAGATCATCATGACTTGAACCAAAATCAAGAGTCGGGCACTTAACCAACTGAGCCACCCAGGTACCCTATCACTATTTACTTTAATCCTCATAAATGAATTTGTGTGAAAATTATTATCTTCATTTATCACATTTGGAGTCTTAGGCACAGAGACATGAAATGACTTTCTACAGTCATTCAGCTACTGAGTAGCAAGAAGGCAAATCTCTTGATTCCAAATTCTCCTTTTCCATCTCACGGTGGTGAAACTCAGCATGCTGCTGTGCTGGAGGGGAGTGTGGCGGATAATGAAGGGATGAGGTTACTGCTCTACATGAAATCTTGGTGATTGTGATGAAGGTGTAATAGCTACTGTGGAATTCCTCTGACATTTCAGGTAAACATGATAGTTTGTGTGCGATCAAAGTAGAGTTTCTCACTGTTTCATGTAAAGCAGACGATTTTGATATATGGTAGATCTATTTAGACCGTGTTTTATGAATCCATTTTCCGGATTGTAAAAGCACACATATTCATTATGAATAACTAGAAAATGCAGACAGATGTGAAGAAATAGCTTGAATCAGGGATGTCTTAACCAATGGACAATTTATGTTTATGTTTTTCCATATTTCTTCTTAGTGATTTTATATGCATGTATATTATGGTAATTCATAAAACAAAATTGGGATCATATCCAAATACAAATCTGAATGTTGATTTTCACTTGATAATGTAATGTTTATGTTTAATACAGACTAAATACTTTTAGTGAACACTGTTTTTAATGTAGTTTAACACTTTATAATTAAATTATCCTTGAACTTAATTATAAAAATAACGTGTTGGGTATAGAAAACCAAATTGAAAAATACTGAAATATCTGGGGTGCCTGGGTGGCACAGTCACTTAAGTGTCCAACTCATGGTTTAGGCTCAGGTCACGATGTCAGGGTCCTGACATTGAGCCCTATGTTAGGCTTTGTGCTCAGTCTGCTTGAGATTCTCCCTCTCTCTCTCTCCTCCTGCTTGTGCTCCTCTTTCTCCCTCCCTTTCTCTAAAATAATTTAATAAGTAAAAGAGAAATGCTGAAATATCTATGGAAAAAAAAGCAAAATTTCCCTCTGATCTCTTATCTACAGGCAGCTGCTTTCAACATTTTGGCATATTTTCTTTCATTTGGTTTATCTTGCAAACCATTATTTCATCATATCTATTCATCCTATTATTTTTAAGATCGATTCATATCTCTATGTACATATTTCTCTGATTGTTTCTTTAGCATCTGTCTTAGAAATGTAATTGTTGAATTACATGTTTTGAACACTTTTAAAGCTCTCACTAAATTTTTCTATGGATAATTTTTCTCCAGAAAGCATCAGCTGTTTACATTTATGAGTAGTCATGTTTGAGAGTAAATATGTCACTATATTGTTATTAAGAGTAGGGAATGTCCTTTAAGGGTATGTGCTTCTTTGTCTCTCAATGGAAATTCTTTGGAAAGGAGTCTGTTTTATTTTGACAGAGGAATATTTGAAATATATATTTAACAAGTAAAGAGAATATAACAATTTGCTGATTGTCTTTCATTCCTGATGATTCCTCTCATGAAGAATATTTATATTTTTATTTGGAAAAAATTTATTTATTTTTTGGTTTTGTAGCTGTTCTCCACCTTAAATTTAAATAAGGAGGTATCTATATTATGTTTTTCATTACCATATTTTATAGGAGTATCTTGAATTATTTTAGATACAATTCTGTCATATTTTGTAATATTGTATGTAACTCTTTTCCTCACATTTTTAAACCATTTTTCCCTACTAGTTAATAAGCAACTCTTTGTTTATCTATTGGTTTGTGACATCATCTTTATTGTGCACTAAGTAAATCTATTTCTGGCCGATTCTATTCCTTTGACCCATTTAAACCAAAGTCACGTAATAAATATAGACTTTCAAAAGTGCTAATTTCTGGTAGATAAATTCTGTCTTCATTATCTCTTTTAAATGCATAGTAGGATAATGCAAATCAAATGCTTCTAACTATCGAATATTTTTAACCAAGAAATTATGCATGGGATAACGCAATCTGGATAGCAGATGCACACACACACGCAAATCAAATATGGCTGTATTTATAATACGTACTCCTTGGAAATTATTTGAAAAATGTGGAAAAATTCTTTAGTCTTAGTATTGTTATAGCTTGGTCCCCACATCTGATGGGGAGATGTATGGAATCATGGCCATAGAGAGGCCTGTTTCCCGGATGAAAGGCTATGGGTGAGTTAAGGTTTTTTTGTCAGAAAAGCAAAGAGATGCTGCGGCTTATAAATCAAAAGCAAAACACTGAACTCATAGTAATGTTGTATATTGGTTAACATTTTCACACAAACATTTATTTTTGCACCATACCAGTGTCCATAATGCAGCATTATTTTTCAGCAGTGATATCGAAGTACAGAATCTTATTTCCAACTGAGTTGTCCTCTGCCAGAAACTGTCCCCCAAAAGACTGATGTGCCCACAGATACTCCTCAATTGTACATCCTTTCAAACACTGAAAGAAAAAAAAAACCCAAACCTATGTCGATTTGAATTAAAATAAATATTAAGCTTTTAAATAATCAGGAGGATGTGCATGTATTTCTGTGGTCGATTGGAGTAGAGAAATTAACAAAGGTAAAGTTATTTGAATGTGACCATAAAACTATCTAAAATTAAGAGGCATATTGTGTTTTGAGAAGTATTTGCCCCAGAGAAGATAAAGTGGTAAACTCATTAAGATATGATTCAAAGTACTAAAACACCATCATGCACATAAATGTTGAAGGCTATGTGTAGAAAATTGATGAAAGTACAAAAATGTTAAAATTGATGAATAAGATTATTCGTAATAGTTCAAAAAGACTGGCACATTCTGCATCATGGATGTCAAGAAGAAAATAATATATAGTTTTTCTGGAAATAAACTTAACATTATATTTTCAGGAGTCTTAAAAAATGTTTGTATAATTTTAGTCAGCTATTCCAATTTTAAGAATATGCCAAAGGCATAATAAAGCACTTGGGTGAAGATTTTCATTGTAGTGTTTGTTTTATAATGGAGAAAAAAGAAATGAGTGGTCTATGAAACACAGGCTGCCCTCACTTTGCACGGTCCTGTGTTCACCGAAACTGTGCTGAATTCCAATGTGTCCGGCTTTGCTTGGATCTCAGTTATCACCACTGCCTGCGTTTTGTTAACAGGACCCAGCAGGTGCTCCTCCCTGAGCAGGAGCTGACCCTAACAGAGCCTATAAGGGGGTGTTGGCTGAGGTAAAAAAGGAGAGTTTGATATCATGTGACTGATTTTTAAATTAGCATGTTCTGCAAATATTAAAATGAGGACGTTACCAGTGAAGGACAGGGTAAATGCTGCCTGTCCTGTGGCCAGTTCAACATGCCCATTTGGCTCTGGACTGCATTTTTCACCCTACCTCTCTTCCTCATTGTGGCCTCGTCTCCAAATTTAGGTGTGGAGAGTCTATTCTGCCAGTCTTCGGGTCGTTTTCTGAGTTACTGACACTGACGAGGCTGCAGTCTAGGTGTATCCCTGGGTTGAGGAGAGCCTAGGGTCCTCCTATGCACCGTTTTCCCAGGGAATCACTGCTGGTCTTTTTTTTTTTTTTTTAAGATTTTATTTATTTATTTATTTGATAGAGAGACAGCCAGAGAGAGAGGGAACACAAGCATGGGGAGTGGGAGAGGGAACATAAGCAGGCGGAGTGGGAGAGGGAGATGCATGGTTAACAGTGGAGGAGCCTGATGTGGGGCTCGATACCATACGCCTGAATCACGCCCTGAGCCGAAGGCAGAAGCTTAACCACTGTGCCACCCAGGCACCCCACTGCTGGTCTTTTTAATTCCTACCACTGAGGTGGTGTGAAGTGGAAACCAGCTGTAGTCGGAATTTGCATTTCCTTGACAATTACAGATGTTGACATTCTTTTCCTGTCATTATTGACTGCTCATATGTCTTTTATGAAGTGTCTGTTCACTTTGGATTTTATTCTTTAATTGGGCTTGTTATATTTTCATCCCTGAGTTGTGGAAGATGTGCACGTATTCTGAATGGAGTTCCTTTGTCAGAATTACTTGATGTGAATATTTTTCCTAGTCTGTGGTTTGCCTGGTCTTTGTGCTCCTCAAGTTTGTCACCTGCTGTACCTTTCTCTTCTGCACTCTCATTACATCATGCCACCTCAGTGTTGACAGGGAAAAAACAGGCTTTCTAATTGGAATTCCCACCTTACTATATTAAAAAAGCAAAACTTATGTACCCTTATTTTCCTCCTTCCATAGTATTAAAGCTGATGGCTCAATTTTTTAATCATATTAAAGATTTCACAGACAGAATTAAGTAGTGTACGTATAGGTTAGGTAGGGATATTGGACTCACAGGAGAATCCAGTTCCCAGAGCATCAAATTAAGGTTACGCCTGCAAGGAACAAAGACATTTTAATTGTTTTTTTACAATTATTTTTAAAATACTCTATGGAATATGCTTAAGAAATACATTATAAATCTTCCCACTTTGTCTTTACAAAACATGGTAAATCAGCTTTTTACAGGTAGGTCACTTTCTACATTTGTTCACCAAAAATATGTTATGTTCTCTCTCTCTCTCTGTTTTTTTTTATGTTCTGTACTTTTGTGTGAACATTAGTATCTCAACAATGTGGAAAAAATTGCATCTCCTCTTCACAGCACTTGCTTCTAACTAACATAATGATATATTTCTTTGTCTATGTGTTTAAGTCTGTTCCTTCTCCTACTAGATATATTCCATGAGATTGGTAGTTTTTTCACTGCTGTAACCACAGAACCTAGAATAGAAAAAAATCAGTCTTTGCAGTGTAAATGAATAAATGAATGTGTGAATTTACAAAACAGAAAGAATTCTCTATTCTGTAACCTCTTAGTTAAATACCAAGAGATAAATTTCACTAAGTAAATGTTTCTGAAATTAAGCCAGATAGCTATGGCTTCCGAGTAAAATGCTACAGTGAAGATTTATCTATTATAAAACATCTGAAACAACAGCATATCATAGTTGGTGGGACCCTAGATAACCAATTTCCTTTTTTGTCCACTTGAATGATGCCAATTACTATTGGCTTTCATATCTGGATTTTGTTCCTTTGGCTTTTTTTTCCCTTAATGTGTTAATTAAAATATTAATTATAGATTTCCTCAAGAAGAAAGGTAGAAATGTATGAATATGTATATACATAAAATATGCAATATTATTACATTATTATACTTAATTAATATACCATATGCATATATATGAATATATACACACACACAAGTGTGAGAGAGTGTGTTTTTGTATGCGTGTGGTTGAGATATAAAGAAAGAGACAATGCAGAGACACAGAATACACATATTTATGTAAATATTCTGATATGTTTTCTGAATAGGGAAATGTCCCAGTAGCTGAGTATATCAATGAGTAAATGATAAAATGAATGGAAGAAATGCAGAATCTGGATCAGACAGGATTCCTCACTTTCTCTGCCACTCTGAGTTTTCAAGGAATGAGAAAATGACTTCCCCAAACCACACTACAGTGACAGAATTCATTCTCTTGGGACTCACCGATGACCCAGTACTAGAGAAGATCCTGTGTGGGGTGTTTCTGGCGATCTATCTGGTCACGCTGGCAGGGAATGTGTGCATGATTGTGCTGATCAGGACCAACTCCCACCTCCAAACGCCCATGTACTTCTTCCTGAGCCACCTCTCCCTTGTAGACATCTGCTATTCCTCCAATACCACTCCCAATATACTGCACAACTTCCTCTCAGGCCAGAAGACCATCTCCTATGCTGGATGCTTCACACAGTGTCTTCTCTTCATTGCCCTGGTGATCACGGAGTTGTATATCCTTGCTTCAATGGCATTGGATCGCTACGTAGCCATCTGTAGCCCTTTACATTACAGTACCAGGATGTCCAAGAACATTTGCCTCTCTCTAGTCACGGTGTCTTATACTTGTGGTTACCTTAATGGACTCTCCCAGACACTGCTGACTTTCCACTTGTCCTTCTGTGGCTCCCTGGAAATCAACCATTTCTACTGTGCAGATCCTCCTCTTCTACTGCTGGCCTGCTCCGACACCTCCGTCAAGAAGATGGCGATGCTGGTAGTTGCTGGTTTGACTCTGTCAAGCTCTCTCTTCATCATTGTGCTATCCTACCTTTTCATTATTGCAGCCATCTTGAGGATCCGTTCCTCTGAAGGCAGGAGCAAAGCCTTTTCTACTTGTGGTTCCCACTTGACAACAGTCACCCTATTCTACGGGACCCTCTTCTGCATGTACATAAGGAGTCCATCTGAGAAGTCTGTAGAGGAGTCCAAAGTATTTGCAGTCTTTTATACTTTTTTGAGCCCCATGTTGAACCCATTGATTTATAGTCTAAGGAACAAGGATGTGATCCATGCTTTGAAGCAAATCATTCAGGGAAATCTCTTTTATAAAACTGCATTGTAGGCATCTGTTTGCTGCAATTACTATGTGTTTGTAATAACATAGTGAATCCCTTCACAAACCTACCAGTCTATAGTCATTCTATAGTCTCTTCATAAACTCATAATGACATTAGCAAATTCCTCTCAAAATTAATAGCTTCAAGACAATTTGTTTTAATAAAAACCATTATCATTGAAGGTAAACAATATTTGCCGTAGCAAAAAATCTCAGAATATGAATTGGGTGGTATCCAATAATTCCCTAAAATATTTAGTGTCTCTACTTACTTTGGAGTATTAGAATTAATTCAGTCTGATAAGAACATTGGAATTCCAACTTTCTGAATTATGTGGTCTATAGAACCATAGTGAGTTTCAAAATGGAGTGATTAATTTTATACTTTAAAAAAGTATGTAATAATCTATTCTTCAATGAATGATAAATAATAATGGTTCTGGGCCATGAGTAATCATTGGAATCACCTTCGGGAGATTTAAATATATGCCTAGGTTTAAGCATTCTATAAATTTTTCCCTACCAGTATTTTAGACATCCTCAGAAAGTTTTTGTCTTATTGTAAATACTGTTTATGCTCCTCAATTTTGAAAATAAACTGTTAACACCTGCTTATCCGTTTAGTATAATAGCAATCCAGGTATATTTTTCAGGTAGTAGTTCTGACTCTGATCTAATTTATTCAGAGTCAATAGAGGTTATCAGTTGGCTCTGTAGACTGAACGCCCTGGAACAGTATGCAAATGAGAGGTGCATCTGTATCTTTCTGGAGGAGAACATCCAATGTTTACTTTGGTTCATGAAAGTGTCTATGACTCATTATTTTATAAATAAGGTTTTTACAGTAGTTCTCAAATTTCTATTGTGCAAATTATAGTAAACAAGATCATATGAACAGATGCATAATTCATCCACATTAACACATTAAGCTACACATTATCAGTCAAAGGGATAGCTGCATATTGAAATATATATTAAACTTTGTTTAAATTGACTTAAATGTTTGGTATTCTAATACTGTGTGCTCTTTTTTAAAAAATTTTATTTATTTATTTATTGGAGAGAGAGAGAGCAAGAGAGAACAAGAGCAGGGAGGAGATGGAGAAGAAGGCTTCCCACTGAGCAGGGAGCCCAGTGTGGGGGTCAATCCCAGGACCCTGGGATCATGACCTGAGCGGAAGGCAGATGCTTAACCAGCTGAGCCACCCAGCCACCCCTAATACTGTATGCTCTTATTTTAACTAAGACCACAGCACTAAACACTTATATGAAATCAATTCCCATATGTGCTGTAATGTATTCATATGATTTCTAGAACATCCCCTGAAGGACCTGCAATTAGGCTCCATTCTTATGTCTTAGTCAATTGAATAAGGCTGATTCTGTCAAACAGGTTTACTATACATACATAAAAATACAAACAGATGTGAGGGAGTGACATTTATTGGTGATATGTCCTAAACCAATGGGAAACTTCTGTTTATATTTTGTTATATTTTTCTCAATGAATTGATATGCATGCATATTATTATAACTCATGAAAAAAAATTGGAATCATTTGCCATTTACAAATTAAAACATTGGTTTTCGGGGTGCCTGTGTGGCACAGTCATTAAGCATCTGACTTCAGCTCAGGGTGTGATCCCGGCGTTCTGGGATCGAGCCCCACATCAGGCTTCTCCGCTAGGAGCCTGCTTCTTCCTCTCCCACTCCCCCTGCTTGTGTTCCCTCTCTCGCTGGCTGTCTCTCTCTGTCAAATAAATAAATAAAATCTTAAAAAAAATAAATAAACATTGGTTTTCACTTGATAGTATAGTGTTTGTATTTTCAGACAGACTATTTTTAGTGAATATCACTTTTAAAGTAGTATTGTACACAAAATTAAATCATACTTGTACTTAGTTACAAAAATATTGCATATCAATTATGGAAAAGCAAATTGAAATATGCTAAAAGATGTTTTAGTTTTGGAATAAAAGCAAAAGTTACTTGTAATCTCATATTAAAAATGCATTTGGTACACTTTATTTTTATATACTTTGTATTACAAACCATTCTTCCATCATATTGTTGTATCCTATTATTGTTATGATTGACTCATACTTCTGTGAACATACCTAATTATTTCTTTAGGATGGGGAATTGCTGAATTAAATGCTCTGAACAATTTTAAAGCTTTGGTTAAATTTTTCTCGGGGTAAATTTTCTCCAGGAAGTATCAACCATTTACACTTAGGGCTAGTTGTGTTTGAGAGTGACCGTTCCATTTCACTGTACCTTTATTAATATTAGGACATATCATTTAAGGTTGTTTGCTTATTTGTTGTATCAGCTGAGACTCTTAGGAAAGAAATATATTTTGTTTTATTATTTTTTGATTAATTTGTTTATTTGAGAGAGAGAGAGAGTGTGAGTGGTGGGGGAGGCAGAGGGAGAGAGAGAATCTTAAGCAGACTCCATGCTCAACACAGAGCCCAATGCAGGACTTGATCTCACGTCCCTGAGATCATGACATAAGCTAAAATGAAGGGTCAGATACTTACTGACTGAGTCACGCAGGTATCCCTAGAACAGCTGTTCTTTAAAATAGTTTGTGGGTAGACAAGAACTGAAGGGTAAAATGTAGAGTTATAGAGCAAATGACTGTCAATATTGTAGGAACAAAATCATAAAAGCCTCTTATGCGAGCAATGAAAAGTGTATATCCAGAATGGGTATCTCCCACTCATATAGGTATCTGTTTTGATTAGGGGAAACAAATCATTTGGGTAATTAAAATGTAAAATATTGGTTATTTGTGAAAATAATAAAACACAGATAGTTTTCAGTTCAGGCTTAGTCAGCATAACAATGCACCAAAAGTGTGTTGAGAACAAACATCTGAAATTAGAACTTTGAGGTTTTTTGAGAAGAAAATCAGCTTTCATTAAAGGAAATTATGCAATATGTCATATGGATGTAAATCATTTTCATATTCAGGAGGCACAATGCAAAGCACCTCACTTTGCTGGTAAGAATAGCTCAGTGATGGTCAATATCGTTGACCTATGAACTGAAAGGAAGAACTTCTCTGCCTACTAACGAAGTGGAAGTGAGTTCTTGAGTGAGACTGAAAAGAGGCCCTGCTTAATTGTAAACAGCTGACTTCTGGTGATGTGTTTCCCAACAGTCATTATTTCCATACAATGGTCCATTTATTGTTTCCATTAAGATTATCACTTGGCCCCAAGCTATGCATACATAAAAAAAAAAAATTACTGTTACTCCGGAAAATTGCATTCAGATACAACCAACATGGGTTGCTTTTAAATTGTTTTTGAGATTTTTTTCATTGAGAGACTGTCAAAATAGACCTTTTCTCCATTGTACCAAGGTTTCTCATAAACACTGTTCTCAAAGCCTGTTTCACATCTTTGTTCCTGAGGCTGTAGATAAATGGATTCAACATGGGATTCACAAAGATACAAACCACGGCAACAATTTTCCCTTGTTCAACAGACTGCTCATTTGCTGGTCTCAGATACATGCAGAATAGGGACCCATAGAACATGGTGACAGCGGTCAGGTGAGAGCCACAGGTGGAGAAGGCTTTGCACTGTCCTTCGCTGGAACGGATACTCATAATGGTGATAAAAATGAAAACATAGGAGATGAGGATGATGAGTAGGGAACCAGTGAGGTTAATCCCTGCAGACACAAACAGGGCAGTCTGCTTTATGTAAATGTCAGAACATGTCAGCATGAGGAGGGGTGGGTCAGCACAGTAGAAATGGTTGATGACGTCGGGTCCGCAAAAGGACAAGCGAGAGGTCAATATTACCTGCATTGTGCCCACCATAGAACCCCAGAGGTAGGGAAAAGTGACAAGGCAGGTGCAAAGTGGCCTGGACATTCTGCTGTTATAATGCAGGGGATGGCAGATAGCCACGTACCTGTCATAGGCCATGGCACCGAGCATGTAATACTCAGTAAGGAGCAGAGTTACGAAAACAAAACACTGGGCCAGACACCCCGTGTAGGAAATGGTTTTCTTCTCAGAGAGGAGATTAACAAGCATCTGAGGAGAGACGTTAGTAGAATAAAAAATATCCACGCATGCTAAGTGGGTGAGGAAAAAGTACATGGGTGTTTGTAGCCGGGGAGTGAGTCTGATTAATGCAATCAATCCAAAGTTCCCTGTCAGGGTGAGGAGGTAAATCAGGAGAAACACCACAAAAAGGAAGGGCTGCAGCTCTCGTTGGCTGGTCAGTCCCAGCAGGACGAACTCAGTTGCTTCAGTGCCATTGTGTGGGGGAAGTACGGCCATCTTCGTATTCTCTAATAAGGGAACAATTTTTCAGATATGAAAACAGAAATAAATTGTAGGCATTTCAAGAACAAAGTAAATGGGCACTAACACAAACCGGCTTTGAAAAGAGAGGATTAAATAGGGTGTTACTTCCCCCAGATGGAAGAGTGTCAGTAGTTGCCGACAGGTGGTTGGTGCTGGTGAAGGGGACAATATATTTGAAGCCTATGCACCTGCCATGCTGGCTGCTTTGCTGCTCTCCCTTCTCTCACCTAGCACATATAGAATTTGACTTAGCTCATCGGTGTCCCTAATTAGGCTTTAGGATCAGAACCTTTGGCGCGCAAACATGACTACTGCCGTAGTCTGGTCATGACATATATGCTTCATCAGGGAATGGGGAGAAGGGGTGACTCTCTACAGACTTGTTGTATTGTTGTCTGCAGGGGCTAACAATTGGAGTAACATATACTCTTGAGAGCCTGTTGTGTATTTATTGGTGTTCAGTTTCTTCCTAATTCCTTCCTAGTCCTCCAATAGCAATGTACCTCTCCTGGCTCTCTGGTGATCTGTCCATCTTATCTCCTATGTTCCAAACCAGTTGCTGATGGTCTCGGTTGTTTTTCACGTAATATCCCCTTCAATCTCATAGTCTCTTTTTCTCTCACAGTATCCAATTTATTTTATGTTATATATGTCGTATTCATATTTCGTTTTATCTCATACCCTTGACTTCACACCGGATATCTAATCAGGAAGTCTTGTCTGGTCTACCTTCAAAAGATTACACATTGAACCTTAGAACAGCTTGTCAGCAGTTCCTCTGCTACCACTTAGGTCTAAGACAAAAGTCTCCCTCCAGTCCTTTTTCTCATGCCACATTGTACTCCTAGCATTTTTTGAACATGTTGAACACAATCCTACTTCAGGGCCTTTGCATATATTGGTCCCTCTGCCTTGAAAGTTCTTCTACCAGGCCTTTGAGTGACTCATTTCATCACTCATTTAGATGTCTCAAGTTAAGCTCCATTCCAAATAGCTCTTTAATCATGGCCCATGATCTATTTTTGCTCACTTATCACTTTTGAAATTATTGCTTATTTAGATAAATAGTTTTTATTTACATATATTCTTGTCTATCCTCCATTAAAGTGTTAACCCCAGGAGGGCAAGAACTTTCTGTGTGCCCTATCCCTAGAACCTGGGCCAGTGCCTGAACCAGCGGATACACTATAACCATTAGTTGAACAAATGGCTGAATCAAAGAGGTAACTTTGCCAACTCATATCAGCTGATTTTTCATGATGTCTAGATGTCTTACCTCCCTGATGTACCAGTGGAGACTGAGTTATTACAAAAATTAGAGCTGCCATGTAAACAATGTACAGGACCAAGCACGAGTACAGGTTTGTCTTTATAACACGAGCTAGTGATAATGGTACTGACCTAAAACCTTGAAAATTGGCAATGAAAATTTGCAGGCGGGACTACTGGAAACAGACAGAAGTTGACTCAGGACTGAAAAAGTGAGTTACCTTTAATTTTGTAAGGCCAGGAGGATATTAAGAGTTCAGACCTTTTAAAGAATAACTCTTGCTTGTTAAAATAATATAGTCACCATGTAACACTTGGACCAGTGGTTATCAACTCTGGCTTGACACCGGGTTCCAATGTGGAGGTTCTGAGAACACCAATACTTGGGTTACAGCTCAGCTCAGGTGGCGTATTTTTGAACAAGTTTTCCACATGACTTTAATGCACAGTCAGGGTTGAAGTCCTGAAAGAGACAGTTGATACGATCT
>NC_048233.1:77827579-77899432 GCF_002007445.2 Ailuropoda melanoleuca | reverse complement strand
AATGTTAGGCAGTGGGTTGTGACTTAGTGGTCTTCCATGTAAACAGAAGCTTCTCTCATTTTCATTAATAAACTAAGATCGTTTCTTCCTGTGAATTAAATTGCAAGCTGCAGGGAATAGGTTTTTAGAGTCTCAGATCTCATTGAAAGGTTAGTTTGAATGACACTAGTTCAAGTAAACTTGTTAGCGTCGACCACTTATACAATATGTTTAGTTTATGATTCCTGATACACATTAACTCATAAAGTATTTCCTCTTTGGATCTAATCTATATTAGAATTGGAAATCGGAGTAAAGTCTTAGTACTTCTGGACAAGGTTCATAATAATACCATTACGAATAACAAAAAAAAATAGTATTATATCTTTCCTATGATTGAGCTGATCTTCCTCCTCTGAGNGCTGATCTTCCTCCTCTGAAGTCTACCATTAATGCTTGACATAGAAAAGAAGATTTAAGGCCTTAGGGGATCACTCTGAGACTGGCTCTCCCAATCTCCTTGCTGTGGGCTTTGGCCCTGAGTTAACATGTCCGGTAGCCAAGGCAAAGCAGACTTGGGGCTCAGCTTACTTAAACACTTGCTCCTTGCACTTGACTTAATGTTCTCACAATTTCTTTGGTATCCATGGGGCACGGGCAGCACCCAAATTTCAAAATTCTCTGCCTCCCCTAGTAGGGGAGTCTGAAAATACCTAAGATGTGAACCCGAGATGCGTTGCGTCTGAGAGGCTGAGCACTACACAGCAACATTCCCAGGACATGTCTGAAAGAATCTAAGGAGCAGATCTAAGGTGGGGGGGCCTATAGTTTCCTCAAGAGCCGAGGTGCAGCTGGGTCAGCCGGGAAGCCTTAGCAGGCTGTCAGGCCAAGAGAGATTAATGACTGCAGGATGCGCTTGTCCCGGTGGGGGGCAGCAGAGCAACCATGCGGATCCGAGGCCAAAAAAAAAAACGGTCAAAGAGAAGCACAAGCATAAGGGACGCAGATCAAAGCCTCTCTTCCCCCAGTGATAGGGGGCCTCAGAAGTCCTAAAAGCAAAAAAATGATTGAAATGTGAAGGACTGGGCATTTACCTAAAGAGAAAGATCAAGCAAAGAGTTTATTTAAAATTGACAGCTCTAAGTCCAAAGCTGTTCTTTAAGTAAAGTCATACTTCACAAGTCTATGTGATATGTAATTATGTCTCAATGTAAGGACTCAGGAAATGTGACAATGAAAGATATTTTGTCATTAAATTTTCTTCTGAAAATATAAGAGAGAAATGTGCAAAATATTTATATATCAGTTGCCATGAACATGTAAAAAGTAAATAAAAAAAATCTTTACTTGTCAGGTAGGCTAAAATTGCCCTAGTTAAACAAACAAACAAACAAGCAAGCAAACAAAAGAAAACTGTATATATACTCTTTGTCATTCTGAAAATGCTTTTCTGTTTACTTGGTTTGTTGAGATGGGTAGAAGCTCTGGGAAAATATTATAATTATCCCTTCTATTTTATAAAACTTAGTCCTAAATCCATGCTACCATCAAATCTTTCATGAAATATGCTGGTAAAAAAATTTTTTTTGTTTTTTTTTTTTTAAAGATTTTATTTATTTATTTGAGAGAGAGAGAGAAAGCACAAGTGTGGAGTGAGGAGGGGCAGAGGGAGAGGGAGAAGCAGACTCCTTGCTGAGCAGGGATCCCAACATGGGGCTCCATCCCAGGACCCTGAGATCATGACCTGAGCTGAAGGCAGACACAACCGACCGAGCCACCCAAATGCCCCAAAAGAAATTACATTTTAATGTTTAGTTAAAAAATTGTTTCTTCATTTAAGATGATACATTGTATTCATTATAGAAATTTGAATTGCTCACCAATTTTATTGACCTATGGTTGATGACGTTGCAAATGTTTTTACAATAAACTTCAACATTACACACTCTGTATACATGCTTTGATGTTGAAATTTTCTCTGGATTTTCATAAATTCAGTCCAGACAAATGTGGTTAATTGGTTTTATAGCAGATTCACTATAAAAAACATACGTTGAATCTTGTTTTGCCACATCTCTGCACAGCAGAACTGTCTCCAGAGGAGGGGATAAACAATTACAGACAACTTTCAAAGTTGCATTTTTCACATTTACTTTACCCTATCTGCTGGCAGAGCACACACCTTTGCAACTCAGTATGGCAGCTACTCCCATCCCCGCGTACTTCTGAGATACCAGCCACTAGTATGCTAAGCATTTAAAAATGAACATCCATCTTCATTACAAGACAAAAGTCAGGTAAATTTAACCCTTACAATATCCCTGTAATATAGGTATAATTTATTTCTTACAGATGAAAAGCCTGACACTCGGAGAAATTGAGTGTCTTTTCTCTAAGAACACAGAGATGATTCAAACCGAATATTCTTTGAGATATTCTGAGGCTGGCTTTGAAAACATTTCAAACCATATGGGTTTGCTAAGATGTTTAAAGGCTAATAATGGATGTTTATGGGTAATTAGGTTTCAGACATTCTTGAAAAATTATAAATACACACACACACACACGTACAGGTTTCTTACGAAGACTAAAGGCATGAGGAGTTCTGAAAACTATTATAGATTCCAGGCACAAGGGTTGGGTCTGGTACTAGACTGATAGTAGTTGAGATTAAAAAGTGCTCAGAGCCATGAGTTACTGTTCTTGTGTCATGCATTTTCTTCGTAGCATCTCCCCAAAGTTGAACTTTTTATTAAAGAAATGAATTTTTAAAATTGGGTAATATTTTTTTAAAAAAAGGATCTCCCAATACTTTTAAAGCAACATTGAAAGCCTCTTTGAAGTTTCTTTGAATTTCTACAGTTCCTTTTCTCTTCTTTTTCTCTTCTTCCTCCTGCTCCTTCTCCTCAATTTAGGGAAATTTGACTCAAGGTATTTAAAAGCCAAGGAGATACTATTTGGAGGGAATGGGAATGCAAGCAGGAAGTCAAATATAACCAGAGGTTTCTGGAAAGCATTAATAGATGAAAGGGGGTGCCAACTGTGATAACAAGGATTGAGGCAGGGGTTTCTAAGTGACTTTGAGGGAAAATCTTTGAAGGACAATTTGGATTCCATTCATAACATTCTTCATATGCTTATCTAAGTAGGGTGAGTGGAGATTGGTGAGATTATGGAAAAGATCTTTGCTGCTGTTTGTCCAACAATACAAGTCATCCAATTCTCTATGTGATTAATGAACAGGTCTCATCTCCATCAGGTGTGCTGACTGGCCATGGCTCTGGAAAGGGGAAGAGAGCAAGAGTTATGCCAGTGGTCAACTGAGTCTGGGTGCCTTCAATTTAGCAGAAAGGAACAGAAAACACTGTCATATCCAAGTCTACCTGCAATAATGCTGGTAATGACAATATCTGACTCATATGTGTGGCCCTCTGTTGATCCAGGATCCAGAAGCAGGGTAACTCAATGGTCCTTTTGAGCTCCAGGCCTAGAATATTCAAAACCCAGATATATCCCAAAACTTTAACAAAATGACTAATTGTTCTTACCATACTGTTCTTGCTGTTACTACTCCCACTACAACATTATTGAATAACTACAGTGTGCTGCTCTGGCCTATGTTAGGGACACGGCATAAAACATTACACTCAGACTGTTCACGTGAAGAGAACTTAGTGAGAGGATATACAGAATACAGGCAAAGCTACAGAAAATTATCAAAAAAGTTGAAGCATCTGGAGGTTAGCAACAGAAAGTAGTGTCCACCCCATGTTCTGAAGTGACCAGGCAGTGAGTATAGTCCCCAGACCCAAGGAGAGCTAGAAGCAGGAAGCAAGTCCCTGGCCACCCTCTTCCCCAGCACGCAGCTCAGCAGGAGTTTTGCTCAGAAGGCTGCAGCCACTCTAGCACCTTCATTGTGAATCTGGGCGAGAATGAGAACTAAATGCAGCTGCTTTTCTCTTTCTCCCACCTCTGCTATCCTGCTGGTTTCTCCCATTGGCCAAACTCAGCTGAAACTAGACACCAAAGGAGCTCTATTGATGTGATCCATAAGGGTTAAACTCAGGGGGACAAAGGAAGGTAGAGAAGAACAGGCAAAATGTCTGTGTGGGGGGGTGAGGTGACAAAGGGAGAATCACCGGCACATCTCCATTACCTGTATATCTGTAACGTTCCCACAGTACATACATAGCTATGCATAATTATTCCTATAAAAAAGACAAAGCACAAAGCTCAGAATTAGTAAATAACTAGTCCAAGTTCAACAGAAGTTAATTGATCTTCCAACGGCATGCACGCCGAACTCCAAAACTTTCTCTGTGTACCAGGCACCATTCTACCCCACATGTTGTAACCAAGAGAATCTATCATTCCCCCAATCAAAAAATATTGAGACATTCAAGCATAATTTAAAATAAATGATGAATCCCATGACCATGAATCTTCATGATTCTCGGGAGATTTGATTCCTTGTTGGTATTGGGGAATGGGCCAAAACCATGTCCTCGATGAAATTAGGTAGGATTTGCAAGAGAATAAGATAGTGGCTATGCATAGTCTGAACGATTCGTTGCTAGAAATAATTAAACCGTAGGGATTTGGTCCCTATATGACAATTCTGTTATAAACGCTTCAGGTTTTTCTATCCATACTGTTATTGGGAAATCATGCTATTTTCAAAGGTAGGATCTGGTATTGTAAAAATATATTTTGGAATTAGAAATAAATATTTTAATCAACGAAAATAAAGTTATGGACTGATGAATTAGCAAATGTCTTGATTTAAATTCTAATGATCTGCTAAAAGTAGAATTATTTATAAATGTTCAATAGAGAAGTAGTTCGAATGGAAACAGAAGGGGGAGTGAAGCATGGGAGACTATGGACTCTGAGAAACAAACTGAGGGCTTCTGAGGGGAGGAGGGTGGGGGATTGGGATAGACCGGTGATGGGTAGTAAGGAGGGCACATATTGGCATGGTGCACTGGGTGTTATAGGCAACTAATGAATCATCGAACCTTGCATCAGAAACCAGGGATGTACTGTATGGTGACTAACATAATATAATAAAAATAAATAAATTTAGAGGATATTGACAAATAGCTCTACCAAATTGCTCTCATGCAAACAGTGTGTGAGATTGGTCTTTACTCCCTACCCTTGTCAATACTATATATTATCAGACTTGCAAAATGCTTTCTAATCTGATGGGCGTAAAATGGATTCTCCTTTCTTGTTGAGGCTTTTGTGTTGTCATTAGAAGTGTGGTGAAGTGTGTTTTAAGTGCTTTGATGCTAATTGCAGGGTTTTCTTTTCTTTTCTATTTTTCAGTTGTATGTCTAGATTCTTTGTTTATTGTTCAACTGGGTTATTTTATCTTTCTTTTGTCCATTGTGATAGCTCCTTGTGTATTCTGTACTACGTGCTCACCTTTTAATGGTATATTCGATGTCAGCACTCGAACCTGTTTATACCTTGTACTTCACTTTTGTGCCTCATACAGTTGGTGGGATGGAAATTTTTCATTCTAACATAGTTCAAATTTTAATCTTCTTTTTATGGTTGTGCTTTGTATGTCTTGTCTAAACAATTCTTTCTTAATATAGAGATATTCTGTTATATTTTCTTCCAATGCTTTGAAGTTGTGCATATTTAAGTCTTCGTTTTTGCTGTATTACAAATGTTGCAAAAGTCTTTGATTCTGATTTTTAAAGAAAGTAATACATTTTCTGTTTCTTAAATACTCCATATAGTTCTTATTAAGATTTTAGTGAAAATTCTGTCACGTATCAAGTTTCTTTGGGGGAGGGGTTGTATCAGTCTGGTTCTCTCTTGTGGAACCAATCTGTCAATTCCTTCATCGATGCAGATTATTTTTATAAAAATAGCTTTACTACCCCTCTTCTGGAATTTTGAATATTGGAGAATTTTCTTGAAGGATCTCTGACAGAAGATACAATTAAGATGTATAGAAATACTTTATTCTCCAGAGTTCATGTCTGTTATTTTCCCAGAAGGCACATGATACCCACTTCAGTGAAACAATGGTGGTGGCAACAAGAATGAGAACAAGAGAAAAAGCTATTCCTAGTCTATACTGAGGTCTGTGTCCACCCTTTGTTTGGTATTTACCATCACAGGTCTTCCTGACCCAGGGGTTCACATATGTCACAATTTGTCATCAGTTCTTCATGCCTCGCTCATCTTTCCCTTCTTTCTTCCTTCCTTCCCTCCTCTTCCTTCCTTCTTTCTTCCTTCCTCCTTCCCTCCCACCCTCTCACTGTTTCTCCCTCTCTTGCCCTTCCTTCCTTCTTCCTTCCTTCCTTCCTTCCTTCCTTACTGTTTCCCTTTCCCTCTCTCGTTCTCTTTCTTTTGCAAACCGATCCAATTCTCAAACTTGAAACTACCACATCTCACAGAGAAAACAACAACAAAAGTGGGGTGTTATGTTTTTCCTCCTCAGGCCTTACAGGTCGTCCATTTCCCGATGGACAGTTTGCACACCCATCCATGTCATGGCACCCTACTTCTCATCTTTGGCTTTTTCTCCTGAGACTACAAGTTCTGTAAGTCAATAATGTTGAAAACAACACTCTCAGAAGAGACTGGCTAGCAGAGCAGAGTTCTGTGAAGTCCAGGTCAGCGTAGCTAATGTTCTTTACTGTCGTCAGTACCCTACACGTCTTACTGCTTCATATAAAAAACTGAGACAGATGCTTACGGACTTGTTTATTTCTCTTTGTAATTGTTTCCTGCTTTATTATCTCATGTCCAGTAACAAACTTGTATTATTCTTTTTATCATTTTGTATTTTCTATCCCATCTTGGGTCATTAAAATTTGAAGTGTTTTTGCCGATAGTCATAGGTCACCAGCAGTATTTTTGATTGTTTTTGTTAGTTGATTCTTATTGTATATATTTGTACCTTTTGCTTGCAGGTCCTGAGTCCTTTAATTATTGAGTTTCATAATTTATTGTGAATATACATACTTAGATACATTTTCTAACAACTTATTTTGTATTTTTTAAAAAAATTTATTTGCCTTCCCCCCCCTTTTCCTAGCATGAATTAAATTGTGTTTTCTAAACAACTTTGATTCATAATTTTATCATCCCCAGATTGTGAGCTCCAGAAGGCAAGGTCAATGTCTGCTTTTGTTCATTATTTTATTATTTTATTTTATTCTATTTTTTCAAGGTTATTTATTTTAGAGAGAGAGAGTACATGAGCAGAGGAAAGGGAAGAGGGAGAGGAAAGAATCCTCAAGCGGACTCCCCACTGAGCATGGAGACTTATGTGGGTCTCAATCCCAAGACCCTGAGATCATGACCTGAGCTGAAACCCAGAGTTGGATGCTTAACTGACTGAGCCATCCAGGCACCCCTTGCTCATTATTTTAAAGCCAGCATATTCCCCAAACTTAGAATATAGGTGGTTCTCAATAAATCTGTATTGACGAATAAATTATCTTTATGCCCTTTGCATTATAATTATTTGATGGCAAACTCTACTCTGCACTACTTTCCACCATGATCTTCATGAATTCCTACCAATTGAAAACCCTACTGTGAAACTTTAATATGCATACCTCATCCCTCCCACCATGAAGCAGAAACTGTTTAAGGACACAAATGTTTTCACTTTTTCTGATCCTCTCTACATTGGCAGTACAGTGGTAAACACAAGGCTTTCCCTGAATGTTCTTAACCCTGTGGGTGAATGAATGAATGAATGAATGCCAGTAAACCTGGGGAATGTTTAGCATGGTGTGAGCTTGTCACATTTCTTTGCTCAACTATCAACAATGTGATATCAAGGACTATCAATTGGCCTGTTTGAATCCCAGGATCACAATTTACAATTTGCCTCTACCAGAGAGAGTTACTTAATCTCTCTTAGCCTCAGTTTCCCAACTGTAAATGAATATAATAGTACTCATGCCCTGCGGAGTGGTGTGAGACATAGCAGAACAATGCTTGCAAGGTGCTAAGCTTGAATACCCGATACATATTGAGGGTTCAGTGTCTGTCCCTATAATTAATTAACCCTATTTTGATTTCTTTCCTGTGGTTTCTTAAACAAATTAGTCACTGATTGCATTTTATCTTCCTAGAGATTTCACGTGTGAGGGAGAAAGAAGTATGCTCCATAAAACATAAAGTCACTTGGGGAGGGAAGAACCAAGATTTGTTGTGTGTTCACAGAATTAAGTACACATTACACATTCCTTATATTATTCAGCAAATGTCTGTTGAACTATTATCTCCCAGGGCCTGGGCTAGTTGCTGAAAGCATAGTCCTTGCCTGGAAGGGTTTGCAATGTCATGGTGGCAAGAGAGATACTGGCAGGTAATTAAACAGTGTGTGTTAGACAGGGATGGGGGCAGAGCTAAGAGCACATGGCGCAGTTCTCCGATATCGGTTCTGTGGAGGCAGAGAAAACATCTTTGCGAGACATCTGTTTGGGCTTTTCCTACTGCTAGAAGCAGCTTGAATCTGGTGGGAATGAGGAAGGTGCTGTGTGGACAGGGAACTCAGGGAATATTTAAATCCAGAGATGGACAGCAGGACAACGTGTGACTGCAGGTTGAGGCATGGCAGCTGCCTACAATTGAAAATGAAGTCCACTGGGCCTGTGAAGACGGGCATCGAATTCTACCCTGCTGCTTAGTAGCTCTGTGGCACTGGGGGACTTAGTCCATCACTGCTGCTGTAATGGAGACTGTGTCTCTTCAGCTGAACATTCAGGATAGAGACACTGCCTCTTAGGGTTACTTTGAGGACATTCGATTACCTACGTGAAAGCTGTCCACACGTAGGAAGCGCTCACCAAGGCGTTTGCCCATGCCCTGTGTGTTTCACAATTCTACCTGTGACTGACCCTCTTCAAGACTGATATTTACCAGAGGAGACATTCTGAACGCTCTGCATTTTAGGTGAAGAAACAGTTTTAGTGTGAAATAAAGAAATGGAAAAATCAGATGATGGTCAACATTTGGATATGAACATTTTTTGGAGTGCCTTCCCCAGAGATCTTAGGACAAATACGAAATTTGAAATTATGGAAAATAAGACCGAGGCGTATGATTTAGCTTTCTGATCCCAGAGTGTCCTAATTAATCCCCAGAGGCCTGATTCCCCACATAAGGCTCATTGAAGCTATTCTTCAGCTCTTCTGAGACTTGATGTCCTGTCTGTATGTCCCACATCCTGGTATAAATGCAACTACATTTAATAGCTTAGAAAGGCCTCAGTGAACTTCCTAATCAGAGGTGAGAAAAGAGGTGCATATCACAACTGGAAGTAAGTGTTTGTGTTTTTATGTTCTTTATTTTTAGTCAAGAGGAGATTGCAAAACTTCTCAAACTGAGCCACAGCAATTTGCACCTTGTTTGTGTGGAATATGTCCAGGCAATGTCTTATGTTCTCAGTTCCTGAGTTTGAACCACAACTAATTTTCCTGAAAACTGGCTTTTGAAATTTCCATTGATCTTCCTGGATAATATTTTACAGATCTGTCACTGGTACAGAAGAATCAAAACAAGCAAAAGTTCTACTTGTTTTAGAAAAAAACAAGGACGCTTTCCGGCATGGGTTAGAGCTCACTCTAACAGAAAGTTGTTAGAGTTGAAGCCAGGTGATCTATGAGTCCCTTTCTTTTTATCTATCTATCTATCTATCTATCTATCTATCTATCTATCATCTATCTATCATCATCTATCTATCTATCATCTATCTATCTATCTATCATCTATCTATCTATCTATCTATCTATCTATCTATCTATCATCTATCTATTTATTTACTTTTTGGCAAGATTTTGAGTTTGTACATTTATCCTGTTTGTGGATGCATAGTTTCAATGGTTTCATTAGATTTTTTATGAGCATCCTATTTTAAAGAAAAGGAAGAAGCCTCAGGACCATTCTTTCACTGCATTGTTGCTAAGGGTTCTTCCTTAACTTTACTTCCTTTTCTTAAGGAGCAAAGTCTTTTCTCATTCTCTTGTAATTGAACGGGCTACAAAATTTGTCTAGACAGTTAGCCCATTGAGTTGTGTTGCTCTCTAGCACATTCTCACAGGGCTGAATCCTTGCCTGAGGTTTTTTTTTTTTTTTTAATCGTTTTTCTTCTTTTTAGTTCTTCTTTTCACTGGAGTGCTCTCCTCCTTCTATATCCCCAGCTCTGTTAGTCTCTGTGTTCTAAGAGCACCTGGCTTCATGGGCAAGCACCTTGTGCGGTTGACCTTACCCTGATTTCAGAAGCGTGTTAAGCTAGGTTTCATGCCCTGTCACCGTCTTGAAATGCTTGATAAGTTTTGAACATGAATAACTGACTTCCTTATTTCGTAGTGGACCCTGTTTATTATGTAGCTAATCTTAGTTCCAGGTTTTACCACTTGCAGTTTTGTACTGTCCTTCTGCAACTCCTTTGCTGGTTCTTTCCTCATTAGTTAGGGACTTTTCCTGGTTGTAAGCTACTAAACCCATAACTCATTGTTGAGAAGATGCTCGCCTTTAACTCTGGCTTGACACAAGCAGCTGGATCATCTGTGATGTTCTTTCTCTGCAAACACATGTTATTTATTATCTTTTTTTGTGTCTGTCTCAACTTATCAGAACTTCTGCTCTATTTTCCAGTGGATTATTTCTGGATCCCACCCAGCTCATGGGTCAAGACCATTTCAAATCCCATAGGCAGTCATTAAGTGACATGCAACAAATGAGTTTTTCTGCAAATGAGCCTCTGAAGTCCAATTTCCTTCTGTGCCTTTTATAAATCTGAGATGTCCACACCCTGATCTTTTTTTTTTTCTTCCATTTTTCTCTGTCCTGGGAACACCATTTACACTCTTTCTAGGGTTTCCTGGGTGCAGACGAATATGAAATTATCCCCTAAGTCACCCTGTTGATGGCATTTAAAGAAATATGCTGTTTAAAGGGTAATTTCCTGTTAGACACTTCTGGAAGAGCAGCTGCAAGTCTCCACTGACTCCTGTTCTGCAGTGAAGGTCATTGTTATTCTTGGTAGGAAACTCATAAGTGGAGATGAATCAGGCTTTCAAAGAAGTGAATCATTTACATTTTAGGGAACGTCTAAGCTGGGACTTTTGCACTCCTCTGCATGAAGCCTGTACACGTACACACATCTTTAGCAGTTCTAAAGAAAGATCACATATGGTACCTTTGCCTCTGTTCTTTATTCTTCCTAGAACACGCTTCTTCAAGTAAGCCTACTGCTTGCGCTCATCCTCCTTCAGTTTGTTGCTAAAAAGAGTCACCTTTTCATGAGAACTTCAGTGATGTTACTATTTAAAAGTTGAACACCCTCTCCACAAAACTCCGTTTTCTTCATTTTTCTCTGTAACACTGCCATTTGAATCACCGTTTACTCACTTGCGTTACTCTGTGTCTCTGTCCACTAGATGCGAAAGCTGGAAAGGCAGGAATTTTTGAAGGTTCTGTTCGCTTTGGCATCTGCAGGGCCTAATCACATGATATGTTGAGTATCAATAAACACTTATTTTATGAACATCTCGTTTGATGTCCACAATGACTTTAGAGGCAGGCAGAACAGATGTTATCATTCCCATGTACAAATGAGGAAATGAAAACTCATGACTAAGGATCATTGCTCATTATCAGTAACTGTTATGTATTCAGCAAATGTTAAGTACTTACCCTTCTGGATAAAGGAGATAAAGTGCAAAAGGCATTGTTATTGATTCTCTAAAACTTAGACTAAACTAAGTTTCAGTGACTCATTTTGAAATGAGATAAGAATTGGGCAAGTTTTAAAAAATTGAATATGAGAAAAAGGGCAAAAAAAAGGCATTTGAGAGCAAGGAAGAGGAAATTCAACACTAGTAATAATGTAAAGGAGAGCTAAAAACCGTGGGGATTGTCATACCCCTGGAGAGATAGAAGTTGTGATTGGGATACCAGATAAGAGTCTGCCTTCAGCTCAGGTCATGATCCCAGAGCCCAGGGATCAAGCTCTGCATTGGCTTCCTGCTCAGTGGTGAGTCGGCTTCTCTCTCTCCCTCTGCCTCTTTCTCTCTCTCTCTTTCTCAAAAAATAAGTAAAATTGTAAAAAAATAAAAAGAAAAAGAAGAAGTTGTGATTAACAACTTAAATACCAACTATGCAAAACTTATCAGCACATTATGTCGTCACTGTGGACTGTTTGCAAAATACTGAGTGAGAATTAATATGATTTGATGATTCTTTGTTCATTTATTTGCTGTAAGTTTACGAGACTGCTGTGACTGCGCCTTTTAAAGTTGTGAATCTGGGAACATATGCTTCATAATTTCCTGGATAATTGCTACATGTGAAGATCCCCATATTCCATATAAAGGGTTCTTAAACAAACTTTCTGTGACTTTTCTTGGTTAAGAAGCTTTCTAAGAAATTTCTTTGTACACTAACATTCACAAAGCTCTTCATTCTCGTAAGGACATGAGGTCATGTCAAGCTCCGTGGGGATACAGGGAGGAGTAAAACACTTGTAAGTAATCCATTTTTCACGCTTACACTGTTTCTTTTCTTTTCTTTTTAAAATTCAGTACATAGGAAGTATTTAGAAGCCAGAGTGCGCAGGGCATCTGGCTGGCTCAGTACGTGGAGCATCCGACACTTGATTTCAGCTCATGTCATGGTCTCAGTGTTGTGGGACTAAGCCTCCCAACTGGCTGAGTCTGCTTGAGATTCTTTATCCTCCTGTGCCTCTCCCCCCCACCCCCCCCATGAATGAGAAGTATGTAGGGTGTGCTGGAAACATAAAACATTCCGGGCCTTATAGGATAAGTAGAGTTTGAGAGGCAAAAAATATTGCAGAGAGAAAGAGGATATGTAGCTCAGTTGTATATATGGATATAGGAACAGATATAAGTATAGTTATCTCTAAGTATAGCTGTAGGCATAATCATCGGTGTCTAGAGAAATACAACAGTAATTCAATACAAAGACAAATGCAATAATGGGTTAGTAGTAGTACAGAATCTGTTTAGGGTAGTATTCATTTTGAATGACACATGGAGGTACTGAGAAAAAAATCATTTCAATAGTCGGTAATATGATTTGTACCTTCCTGTCTGCTTTATTTCTTTTGTTTCCAGCGCAGGTCCGGATGCTCAGAAAATGTCCATCGCAAATGACAGTGCAATAAGGGAATTCATTCTCCTGGGGTTTACCGATCGCCCCGAGCTCCAACCTCTCCTCTTTGTGCTGTTTCTGGGTGTGTACCTCGCCACCCTCTTGGGCAACCTGGGCATGATACTATTGATCAGGCTGGACTCTCGCCTTCACACACCCATGTACTTCTTCCTCACTAATTTGGCCTTTGTAGACCTGTGCTACGCCTCAAATGCCACCCCGCAGATGTTGACTAATTTCTTATTAGAGAAGAAGACCATCACCTTTGCTGGCTGCTTCACACAATGTTATGTTTTCATCGCGCTTCTCCTCACTGAGTTTTACATGCTGGCAGCAATGGCCTATGACCGCTATGTGGCCATATGTAACCCTCTGCGTTATAGTATGAAAATGTCCAGGAGAGTCTTCATCTGCTTGGCCACCTTTCCTTACGTCTACGGCTTCTCAGATGGGCTCTTGCAAGCCGTCCTGACCTTCCGCTTGAGCTTCTGTAGATCCAATGTCATCAACCACTTCTACTGTGCTGACCCGCCGCTGATTAAGCTTTCTTGCTCTGATACTTACGTCAAAGAGCATGCCATGCTCATATCAGCTGGCTTCAACCTCTCCAACTCCCTCAGCATCATTCTGGTGTCCTATGCCTTCATTATTGCTGCCATCCTCCGGATCAGATCAGCAGAGGGAAGGCACAAGGCGTTTTCCACCTGTGGTTCCCACATGATGGCTGTGACCCTATTTTATGGGACACTCTTCTGCATGTACGTAAGACCACCCACGGATAAGACTGTTGAGGAATCCAAAATCATAGCTATTTTCTACACTTTTGTAAGTCCGGTGCTTAATCCATTAATATATAGTCTGCGGAACAAAGATGTAAAGCAAGCCTTGAAGAATGTCCTCAGAAGAAATGTGGTCACTAAGATGGGACTGCCTCCAGTTTTCAATAAATCATAACTAAACTTTTGGCTCAAATATCCTTGTATTCTGATGACGTATTTTGATATTCTCTATGAATATGTCTCAAATATCTCAGCTAAAAATCTCAGGTCTGGGAAAAAATGAGCTTCACTTCTTAATCTAGGCTCTTGTCCCTCAACACGGGGTCCACAGAGCAGCCACAACAGAATCATCTTGGGGTTTGTTAGAAATTTGGCGCCATATTTTTCACTTAGATCCACTATATCCAAACCTGGGTTTTAATTACATCACAGGTGACTTGTAAGCACATTTTGAGGAGCACTGTCTGTTCTAAGTGAAAATTCCCACTGATATGGCATGGAACATTCCTGTGTTCTTATTGTTACAACGATTAATGGGATAAAGATGCTCTCAGCTCAGTTCCTTGGATTTATTCTATTCTTATTACCATCTATCTTTTGGGACTAGGAGTCTCTATGAAAACACATCCTTCTGTTCTTCTCTGAGCTACTAAATAAAACCAAAACCCATGGGTCATGAGAATGGTTCCTGTTTCTTGTGAATGTGCTTTTATAATGGTCAGTATGGGAGTGGGAAGAGAAGCATAGAGTGATCTTCCCCCCCGCCCCCCCAGCTCTGAGTTTGTGGATCCTGTCTGTGGCCTCTGAATTATAGGGACTGACTTCTTCCTTCTGACCTGCAAGCCTGAATCCACACACTCAGGTCTAGGAAAAGAAGAGATACTTTCTGTGTCACTCGGATTTTAAAATTCGAGAATTACTTGGCATTATCTTTTATCTTCTTTTCTACATTTTTAAGTGAAAGTTTGGATTATTGATTTGAGTTTTACTACTTTTCTTATATAAATGTTTATATAGTTTACCTAAACAGTACTTTAGCTGAAAATCACTAAATTTAGTATTTTTTACATTCAGTTTGCAAAATTTTCTTATTTCCCCTGTGCCTTCTTCTTTAACCAATGGGCTATTTAGAATACCATGCTTAATTACCATATATTTGGAACTCTAAAACATATTTCATTGTTATTCATTTGTAGTTTAGTTCTCTTGTCAGAGAACATATGCCTTACGATTTTAATCTTGGAAATTTACTAAGTCTAGTGTTTTTTCCAGCTTTATTGAGATATAATTGCCATATAACATTGTGTCAGCTTAAGGTGTACAGTTTGATGACTTGACACATGTCTATGTTGTGAAATTATTATCAAAAGACTATTAGTTAACACATCTATTGTGTCACATAAGCATGATTTTTTTTGTGTGTGTAGTGGTGGTAGTTGTGAAAACATTGATGATCTATTCTCTTAGCCCTTTCCAGGATACAGGTCAGTATTGTTAACTGTAGCCACCATGTTGTACATTAGATTCCCCAGAACTTACTCATCTTACAACTGAAGGCTTGTTGCCTTTGACCAGCATCTCCCCATTTCTCACATCTCCAGCCCTGCCAGCCAACGCTGTACTCTGTTTCTGTGAGTCTGACTTTTCTAGATTCCACATAAAAGTTAGATCAGTCTTACTCTCTGACTTATTTCACTTAGCCTAATACCCTCAAGGCTCATCCATGGTGACACAAATGGCAATTTCCATTTTTTTTAATGCTGGGATAATCTTCCATTGTACATCATTGTTATTCCTTCATCTGCAAATGGACACTTGTTTCCATGTCTTGACTATTGTGATTAATGCTGCAATTCATGTGGGGGTGTGAATATCTCTTCAAGATCATGATTTCATTTCCTCTGGATATATCCCCAGAAAGGGGGCTTGCCAGATCACATGATAGTTCTATTTTTGATTTTTTGGCGAAATTCCCTACTGTTTCATATTGACTGTACTGATTTAAATTCACATCAGCAAATGCACATGGGTTCCTTTTTCTCCACATCCTCTCCATCGCTTGTTATCTCTTGGTTTTCGATAATAGCCATTCTAATAGCTCTGAATTTATATCTTACTGTGGCTTTCATTTGCATTTCTCTGATGTTTGGTGATGTGGAGCACATTTTCATTACCTATTTGCATGTTTTCTTGGGAAAAAATTATTCACATCCTTTGCCCACTTCTTAATTGGTTCTTTGTTTTTTGTATTGAGTTGTATAAGTTCTTTATATATTTTGGATGTTAACCTCTTCTTGGATATGTTGTTTGCAGATATTTTCTCCCAATCCATAGGTTGTCTTTTCATTTTGTTGATTGTTTCTTTTGCTGTGCAGAAGCTTTTAAGTTTGAAGTAGTCTAATTTTCCTTTTGTTGCTTGTGCTTTTGGTGTCATATACAAAGAATCATTGCCAAGGCCAATGTCAAAGGACTTTTTTCTTATGGAAGCTCTCATATTTAAGCCCTTAATTCATTTCAAATTAATTCGTGTGTGTGTGGCATAAGATAGAGGTCCAATTTAATTGTTCTGCACATGTGGTTATCCAGTTGTCCCATCACCACTCTGAAGAGACTATCCTTTCCACAGTGAGTATTTTTGACTCCCTTGTCAAATATTAGTTGACCTTATATGCATGGCTAGGCTCACAATTCTGTTCCATCAGTCTATGTGTCTGGTTTCTTATTTTCATTTTGTTTTGTCTCTTTTAATGCCAGTACCATACTGTTTTCATTACTATAGCTTTGTAAAATAATTTGAAATCAGGAAGTGTGATGCCTCTGGCTTTGTCCTTTCTCATGCTTGCTTTGGCTATTTGAGGTCTTTTGTGATTTCATATGAATTTTAGGACTATTTACTTTGTTTCTACGAAAATGTGGTTGGTTTTTTTTTTTTTTTAATTGAAATGACATTGAATCCACAGATGGCTTTGGAGAGCATGGACATTTTAACAATTTTAACTCTCTTTGAATCCATAAATATTTGATATCTTTTTAATTTATGTCTTCTTTAATTTCTTTCATCAAAGACTTGTTTTTAGTGTACAGATCTTTAATATTTAGGTTAAATTTATTTCTAAGTATTTTATTTTTCTTGGTGCTATTTTAAACAGGATTTTTTTCTTTATTTCTTCCTCAAATATTTCATTGTTAGTATATAAAATTGCAACTTATTTTTGCATGTTGATTTTGTATTCTGCATAAACTTACTGAATTCATTTATTCTAAAAGGTGTTTGATAGAGTCTTTAGGGTTTTCTATGTATAAGGTCATATCATCTGCTGCAACAATTTTCCTTCTTTCTTTCTGATATTGGATGCTTTTTTCCTTGCCTAGTTGTTCTAGCTTGGACTTCCAGTATTATGCTGAATAAGAGTGGTGATAGTGGTCACCTTTGTCTTGTTTCTGACCATAGAAGGAAACTTTCAAATTTTCACCATTGAATATGATATTAGCTGTGGGCTTGTCATATAAAGCCTTTATTATATTCATGTATCCTCTTTCTAGACCCAATTTATTGAGAGTTTTTATGATAGGACATTGAGTATTATAAAATGCTTTTTATGCATCTGTTAAGATGATCATAAAATTTTAATCTTTTATTCTATTAATGAATATATCTTTTCTTCACAAATAACAAATCCCTGAGAATACTGTGTACTATATAATAGATAATGGGTACAAATGAATTTGATTTTTGCTTTTAAAGTTTGATATGTGTCCTTTGAGCAAGCCATTTACCTTCTTTTATTAACTTACTCTTATTTGGTAAGAATAGTAATAAAATATAGGTTTTTATTTATTTATTTATTTTATTTATTTTATTTTATTTTTTATTTTTTTAATGTTTTTTTTATTATGTTCTGTTAGTCACCATACAGTACATCCCTGGTTTTTGATGTAAAGTTCCATGATTCATTAGTTACATATAACACCCAGTGCACCATGCAACATGCCCTCCTTAATACCCATCACCAGTCTATCCCATTCCCCCACCCCCCTCCCCTCTGAAGCCCTCAGTTTGTTTCTCAGAGTCCATAGTCTCCCATGCTTCATTCGCCCTTCTGATTACCCCCCTTTCTTTATCCCTTTCTTCTCCTACCGATCATCCTAGTTCTTATGTTCCATAGGTGAGAGAAATCATATGATAATTGTCTTTCTCTGCATGACTTATTTCTCTTAGCATTATCTCCTCCAGTGCCGTCCATGTTGCAGCAAATGTTGAGAACTCGTTCTTTCTGATAGCTGAGTAATATTCCATTGTATATATGGACCACAACTTCTTAATCCAGTCATCTGTTGAAGGGCATCTCGGCTCCTTCCACAATTTAGCTATTGTGGACAATGCTGCTATGAACATTGGGGTGCATATGGCCCTTCTCTTCACTAAGTCTGTATCTTTTTCCCTTAAAAAGTTAAAAATTGAGCTACCTTATGATCCAGCCATTGCATTACTGGGTATTTACCCCAAATATTATAGGTTTTTAAAAGTGTTACTGTATTACTGTGTAATTTACATGCAAAAAATGCGTCACTGTAAGTATAATTCAATGTGTTTTGACAAATGTGTGCATCCATATAACTGCCACCACAACTAAGATATAGAACATTTCATCACTTCCAAAATTTCCTTTTTATCCCTTTTTTTATGGTTACTTTTCTGTATTCCCAGTCTTTGGTAGTCACAATGTGCTTTCCTAACTATATTTCATATAAATGGAATTAAACCATATATGGTGTTTTGTGTGTATATTCTTTGACTTAGCAAAATACTTTTGAGAATCATCTAGCTGTTATATGAATTCATAATTTGATATATTTTCTATTATTGGATAGGATTACATTTTAAAAATTTACCACTATGTGTTTATCCACCCATCTGTTATTAGAATCTGCGTTGTTTCATGAAGTATCAGACTGTCTTAAGTACCAGTCTTAATGAAGGAGTGATTTCAAGGGCAAAAGAATATTCTCCCACCAACCTGATATAAACTCACATGGAACAGATGTGGTTGCAATAAAAATTATGACTTCATACCTTCCTCTGTGAAAGATGCCTTTTTCTTTCTTCCTCACCTGATCAAGGCACCATGGGTATAAAGTCATCACCTATGAGTTACCTTGCTAGACCTTAATAGGCAGAAGTGATCATTTTCTGTACTATGCTCCTAGTCCACTTTGTAATTTTTTGTGTACATTTCACACTATATTCAATAATAGGGCCAAAAAATTAGATAAAGTTGTGAAGTTGGGATGGGGGATTAGAAGATACATAAGAAGTTTAGGGGTCTTCAGCAAACCATAGAGCGCTTGCCCTTTAATAGAGGAAGCTGCTACTCAGCTCTTGTCATTTGCTTCCATGCTAGAATGCAAGCCATGAGAAGTCAGATTACATTCATTTTTAGAAGAATTTCATGATATTGCAATTAGTGAAAATCTGTCAATTTAAAAACACCATGCCAACCCGAAGACATTGGTAGGTGAAATCCAGCTCTATTTTTTTCAGTAAATTCTTTCAATATATATTTATAGAGCACTTAGCATGTTCTAGTCACTGCACTGAGTGTTGTGTATATAGTGAATATAAAATTTTGGTTTCTGATCTTCTTGGAATTCATGGTCTGGAAGGGAAGACAAATCTTAAGCAAACAAACATTACATTTACAATTAGTATTGTAATGAATGTCATAAAGGAACTGAAAAAGGTCACATAAGCAAGAACAGTTACTGTGCTGAGCAGGTTTAATTTAGGTAGGGGAATACCTCTCTCAGGAATTGACATCGAAGCTAATATCTAAAGGATGGGCAGGCAATAACCCAGGGAAGTTTGGGAGAAGTAATATTCAAAGCAGTTACAAGGCTTATAAGAAATTTCTGAATTTGAAAAAAGGTGGTAACAAGACCAGCATGGCTAGACCAGTGGATGAGGGACAGATTGACAGATAATACAGAGGTAGACGATATTAGGAACTTTGGTTTTAATACATCATTTGCAGAATGTGCCACAACTGAAGCCTTGACAATTAGACTAAGGACTATGAGCCCATGCTCCAGATTCTCTCTCTCCCCCTTTCCTTCTGCCCCTCCCCCACGACATGAGCTCTTTCTCTCTCTCAGAATAAATAAGTAAACCTTAAAAAATGATTACAAACTTGTGCAGTCACATTATGGAAATCCCAAGACTCTAATTAGTGTAAGTCTACATAAATTACTATTTCCCTGGAGTTTTCTCTTTTAGTAATATTGTAATTATTTCTTCAGGGTAGGTAAAAATATTTTAGGAATAAGAGCTTCAAATTACAATTTGGGTATAAATGACTCCCAGGAACTCATCACTTGGACCACTAGTGTCTCTGAATCTTTCCTGGGTCAGGTAGGAAAGAAAATTCTACTTCTGTACTTGTACTTTCTCTTCCTGTTTCAGTTTTGGATCTTCACCAGTAAGAGGTGACAACAAAAGCAACTTTGAATGTTAGCTTAATTTCTTGGACAGTTAAAACAAGTTGGTATGCATGTTTATTGAAATTGGTCACTAAAAAACATAAAAGTCTCATTGGAATTATGTGTTTACACTAATTATTTTACTTTACAAATAGCATTCCCTCCAGTCACTCATAATATAATACACATTAAATAACCATATTAGAGGAACCACCTGATAATCTTATAATTTTTAAGAATAATACCTGTTGGAAGATTAGCTCCCCCCCAAAACTTTATCAAATAATTGAAAAGAGACAGAAGCAGGAATTATTATTATTATTATTATTATTATTATTATTCATTCTAGAAAAAATAAAACTCTTATAGAACTTTATAAATCTCTTTTTAAAAATTATTTGGGAGAGAAACTTTTGGAGCAAATCTAATATTAACTAAGAGACACATGGGTTAGTAATGAGTATAGGATATGTAACTGCATAAATGTTGAATTGGAATGTTATAAATGATTGGCATGTTAGAATTTATTGAGTCAAAGTCTTGATATTGAATAGATGAGGACTGACATCCACAGAAAGAAAGTCACTGGTAAAAAGATTGTTTTCTAAATGAAGACTCAAAAGAGTTTTTACTGATAGCATTCATTGGTACAAAGCCATCATCTGTAACACGATCCATAATTTAGGTTCATTCATTGTAATCAGGTAATGTACCTCGCTCTTAAATTTGTGAGACTTTGGAATGGAAAACTGAGAGGGGAAGATGCTGGAGTTCACTATGGCATAGGAGACAACGAAGGTGCTTCTTCTAGGAAATTAATATTCACATGAGATGCATGGCTCCACCAACTACACGACTTCATCTCTGACCTTAAAATATCAGTACTTTTCCAGATAGTCTTGAACATTTATCTATGTCTTTATGATCCATTGAGGTTGTGTGTATACCGGATTACTGATCCTACACTTCAATAATCCTTATTTCTATTTTCTGTGGTCCTTTCCTTGCCTTCGATTATCTCCTAGTCTCCCACTCAATCTGTGTTATAGGATGACAAAAAATGGTGACCGCATGCACATGAAATCGTTAGTAAATATAACAGCAGTTCAATGTTATCCTGCTACCTTGGACATTTGCATTTTAACAGGACTCTGGAGAGGGCAAACTTTTCCCCAAATGAACATTTCAACAACATGGTGTTAGGTACCAGTGAAAGCTTAGAGAAATGAGTTTTGCACTTTGATTTTTAGTGGGAAAATAAGAAATTCTTGGAGCTCCATATTTTCACCATATATTTATCATGTTTACCAATTTACCACATATGACATCTGTGTTTTTGCTCAATAACCCCTATTAAATAACAAAGTAATGTTTTACATAATAAAAAATAAATACATATGGATATCAATATCTTTGTGAAAAACTTCATTGGCATGAAAAAAATCGGTGTAGTGTATTATCTCCTTTATCTATGATTATTCCAATCCAGAGAAGAGCAATTTGACATTATTGAGCCAGTGAAACCTTATGTTGAGTTTTATTTTCCTTATATTTCTGGAAATAAAGGACATAGATAAAAACTCATTGCTACGTACACTGACTTCTAATTACCCAGAAGTTTCAAATTGTTCACCAACGTCATAAGGAGACCCTTGTTTATGAGGATGCCTGGTTCCCTACCTCGCTGATATTTAATTATTTTTCCATGTGAATTTTCTCATACAGACAGCAGAACATGCATGAGCAATCTTTCCAGTAATTCAGTATGAATTACTTGGCATTCTATATTGAAATAGGAGTTAGAAAGTAAGAGTCATGGAGGATAAATTTTGCTACTCCTTGAATAAATATCAAATAAATGAACAATCTTTCCAACTATGTGGCATGCTGGGTGTAGTAAATTTAGATAGGAAGCTAGCTAAGGCAGTTCCCATTGCTATTAAACATGAGCCCAGAAGTGCCAGCAAGTTTTGCTTACAGAAATAGAAATAATATTCAGCTGATTTTCTAATAAGTATTCCAAAATCATTCAGATACTTACTTCTGGGGGGCAGGGAGCTTTAGTTCTAATGCAGCAAGTTTGGATTTACCGTAGGGACCTACCAAAGATACTTCAAATTTGCCAACAGTATTTGTCGAATGCATGGTTCAGATCTCAAAAGTCTTTTTTTTTTTTTTTTGAGATATTGAGAATCATGTTCTCAGATACTTTTGATCTTTAAAATTTGAATCAGGCAAGAAACTCAATTAGATTGGTTTTGGAAACAGAGTCATGGATGGCAAGATAGGGCTATAAAAAGACAGGAGAGAGGCATGATTTTAAAAGAACAGGCAGTAATTTCAACACAGAAAAGTTAAAATATGTGCAAATTATATGAGAGTATTTAAAATATTTGGAACTTATCTCATGTTATATCCACATATATGGTAATTTACCATATACCTTATCTGAAATAGACATTTAATAAGCAACCATTATTTGTTTGATGTGATATGATATGTGAAGAGTTGCTAGTGCTTAGGGTCCAGCTGTACAGATTATGTGTTTGGGAGTAGAAAAGACCTGTGTCCCTCTATGATTGATATACAGAGCCGTGATGTCACATTGCATTCTATTTTCCTACGAGCTCTTAGACTTTTTCTGCTTGCTTTTATTCCTTCCCATTTACAGAGTTCCTTTTCCATGCTCAGTATTTCGTCCAAACTGATTTTGTTTTTGTTTTTTGTTTCTTGTTTTTGTTTTTGTTTCAGACCACGAGTCAATGATAAATTCAAAAGTGCTTCAGTATCCTACCAGTGGCACTACTGAAAGAAGGTGATTTTCCGAATAGTGCAGAATAGATCTTACATCCCTGTATTTTGTTTTGCTACTAGGTGCAAAGGATTCTGACAATCTCTGGGGCTCAATGTGGAATTAGGTTTTTTAAGTCTAAAGAGAACACTTGGGATGCTCCGGGCTCTTTGAATGAGTAAGCTCAGGAAAGTTGCAAGTTCTTGCCCACCTTCTGAAGCTTCACAATGCACGTGGGCATATAAAAGTCTCTGAGAGTCCCTGGAACCCAGACACCCATTTTCCCTTTTCTTTTTCAAAACTCAGCTTTTTTCTTGTTATATTATTTTATTTTGTGTTGTTTTATCTCACTTTATTTTATTTTATTTCAATTCATTTCATTTCATTAATTACAGTGTAGTTAACATAAAAACTCAGCATTTTTCAAACTTAATTTTACCATAGACCTATTTTGTTGCCTGATATCCAGTTGTTCTGCTGCACACAGTTTTTTTTTTTTTTTAAAGATTTTATTTATTTATTCGACAGAGATAGAGACAGCCAGCGAGAGAGGGAACACAAGCAGGGGGAGTGGGAGAGGAAGAAGCAGGCTCATAGCAGAGGAGCCTGATGTGGGGCTCGGATCCCATAACGCCGGGATCACGCCCTGAGCCGAAGGCAGACGCTTAACCACTGTGCCACCCAGGCGCCCCTGCTGCACACAGTTTTGAAAATACTAAACTAAAAACTCAGGTTCAAGCAAACTTAAAATCTGTGGCAGAGTTCTTCCAAAGGTAAAATGAAATAGAATAGTATCATTGCTTCGTAAAACCGAAGTGCTTATGTGCACGAAAGAAGTACTGTAATCAAAATGTAGTCTTTTCTTCCTAAATTATAGAGCATGGTTGCTGAGCCTATTTAAAGGAAATAGAAGCAGGCATATTAAACTATTTCTCATTTACATTTTTATTGTCCTTATTATTTGTTAAATGTAATATGATGGCCAAACAGGTGCTAGTATTTAGGACATTGTATAGATATAAAGATTAAATGAGTCTCATAATGCCATCAAAATTGGAAGATTTACATGTACTGCTAAGGTGAATATTTTCCAAATGGACTCATCCTTCTGGCGAGTGAGGAGAGAGCACTTTTGCTATTTATACAAATCCTGATTCTCAAATTACAGTATTTTCTTCTCAAAGGCCGAAGTTGTAGATTTAAGCGCTGCAAATACTTCCATTTCAAATTAGCAGGGAATGTTGGTTCTAATCCATCACCATAACTTAGGTGTAGCACATACAGACACACACCCTCAGATATATGTATCAGAGATGTGCAACCTTGTAGCTTTCAGGAGTGATCACACTTCTTGGCTCGGGAACGGGACTTTAGTTTGTTTGGCTGCTTACCACTTCTTAAATGTTTTATGTAGCACAATAGAAAACCCATCCCTTCCTCTATGTGGAATATTTTTGATTTCTCTGGAAAGGCTCCTGTCTCTGTGTGTACTAGTAACGCCTTCTGAAAGCCCTCCCTACCCTTGCTTTTCTAGAAGTTTCTTAGTTATCCTGCAAGTCCAAGTTAAAGGTTATCATTCTTTGATGCTATCCTGATTTCTGAACACAGTTACTTTGTTCAAATCTTGATTACTGAACTTATCCATTATAATCTTAATTTTCTCTTCAAATGACTCCTTTACCATGAAGATACCAACAGTGCTCTCAAGACAAGCACTGTTACCAGCTAACTATTTCCCTAGCAAAGTGGCTTGCACATATGTAGTGTGCAATGCTGTCTGTGCGCAAAGTTTATCTTCTTACAATGACTAAATCATACAACATCCAGGAGGCATCACTGAGTCAAAGTAGCTCACTTTTGAGAGTTCTTGCTTCAATCTCCAGGAACAGCTTAGATACCAGAAATACAGTTGGTGACATTGGCATTGAATGATATTATTTGCAGCTCAGTGGATCAGGCTTACGGACTTCTTTTGTGATGTTCTGTTAAAGATAGGCTTACAAATTGAATGATTTGCCAACATTATGAATAGTAAGTTTCACATTAAATAATGAATTCTAACACCTATTAAATTTTCAACTCTTAAGATCTTGAAACATGGGGCCCACATTACAGTATAGTAAAAATTCCACTGGCCTGCGTGGCTGCTGGCTTTTTGGTTCACTTCTGCTCACCCTTACGCCCAGCCCACTTTACTCATTCTTATTATCCAGATGGCTCCTAGAATCATCTGAATTCTGATCCTTTATCTTATTTAGTCTAGCATTTATAAAATAACACAGGACAACATTGAGAATCCAGGATCAAAATATATTCTCCAGACTCCTGGAAAAATAATTTCTTATTTTTTTCTTTTACTATAATTTATAGTATAATGAACTGACAGTCTTATCTAAAAGTATAATCCTTTTATTATAATTAGTATCACCTGAATTCTGTGCTAAGAATAATTCTATCTCTCTTAATTAGGTTTTGTTTTATAAATTAGGGACATAGTAATTCTGTAGTGAGGAAAGCTGATTTACATAATTCTGCTAGAAAATTTAGAGTCAAATTTGTGTTCTATCAGTAACACAAACTTACAGCCAAATGTGCTGTAAACCCCTTAAATGCTTTCTGAGATAAATTAAAAGCATGGATAAACAAACAAAACTATAATCTAAGTTTTGGCCACTTCTCTCCCTCCCCTCCCCCACCTGTGTCTCCCTTTCTTTATTCATGCAAAGGCTTCTGAATGAAAATTCTTTCATTAGTAATTTATACAGGGCTTTGTTATTTTCAGATTTGGGATCTCTATCTTTGGTGCATTTGCATAGGAATACCACAGTTTCCTGTGTTTTGTTGATATAGCAGTGAAAGAGTTTCCAGATAATTTCCTTCAAACCCCTGTAATTTGGGGCTCTCTAGTACATCCAGTAGGGAGTGTAAGTCTCAAAACCTGAACTTCTAAATATGCACACACAGAAGGGTTTCAAACATGTCACCATTTGGTCTGGCTCCATTCCTGGGCTCAAGGATAAAGCCCATGGTTTTATAGTGAACCATAAGCAACAGTTGGAGGTTCGATCCATTTCTAGACAAACTTTGGGTCATAATCCCCCCATTCCAAAACCAGCTGGTGTCACAGGAGCCACTGTCTTGGGAATCATCTGCTCATGATACACCTAGCAAACAGGGGCTCTGACCTTCCTAAAAGTCTCGGCTCCTCCAGTTGCAGACACTGATAATAGTTACGGGTGAGAGTGACGGAGAGCGTGAGAATGGAGAATGAGAGAAAGAGAGAAGAAATCTATGATGGACTTCTCACTCACTTCTTACTTGATTTTAATTCATGTATGTGAACGGTGCTGGCAGCTAAGAAAATGGCCAGAGGAAATTCCACCCTTGTGACCGAATTTGTTCTCTTGGGATTAACAGACTGTCCAGAGCTTCAGCCCATCCTCTTTTTACTTTTCCTCCTGATCTATCTGGTCACTGTGGGGGGGAACCTCGGGATGTTGGTATTGATCACAATGGATTCACGCCTCCACACCCCCATGTACTACTTTCTTGCCAGTTTGTCCTGCTTGGATTTGTGCTATTCCACTAACGTGACTCCCAAGATGTTGGTGAACTTCTTATCAGAGAAGAAAACCATCTCCTACGCTGCTTGTTTAGTCCAGTGTTATTTTTTCATTGCCATGGTGATTACTGAATACTACATGCTGGCTGTAATGGCTTATGATAGGTACATGGCCATCTGTAACCCTTTGCTTTACAGCAGCAAGATGTCCAGAGGGCTCTGTATTCGCCTGATTGTTGGTCCATATGTTTATGGGTTCCTTAGTGGTCTGATGGAAACCATGTGGACCTACCGCTTGACCTTCTGTGACTCCAATATTATTAATCACTTCTATTGTGCTGACCCTCCCCTCATCCAGCTCTCCTGCTCTGACACTTTCATTAAAGAGACATCCATGTTTGTAGTAGCAGGATTTAACCTCTCCAACTCCCTCCTCATAATCCTCATCTCCTACATCTTCATACTCATTGCCATCCTGAGGATGCATTCTGCCGAAGGCAGGTACAAAGCTTTTTCCACCTGTGGGTCCCACCTGGTGGCAGTGACTATATTTTATGGGACGCTGTTCTGCATGTATGTTAGACCTCCCACGGACAAGTCAGTGGAGCAGTCTAAAATTATTGCTGTTTTCTACACTTTTGTAAGCCCTATGTTGAACCCCATCATTTATAGTCTGAGGAACAAGAATGTGAAACAAGCTTTTTGGAAACTGATCAGAAGAAGTGTACTTTTGAAGTAAAATTGCAATGTATCTTTCTTTATAAATTAAATAAAAGCTATCTTCATAAGAACTGGATCCAACTTTAACTGCCTTCACACTAAATGTCAATTTTAAATCTATAACGAAAAGCTAAAACTAAACATTCAAGGAGATTTGTGGTTTTACAGGTGGTGTGCATTGAGTGTGTAAATGGTTGGAGGTCAGATACGTAGGTATAATGTATAATTTCTCTTATACACTTTTACATTTATAACATCATGTGTTACTTTCACACTGTAAAAATTATACATTGTTATAGTAAAACATTCAATCTCTATAGAAGAGTACAAAGTAAAAGATATTTTTCTCTTTTTCTTTCCCTCACCCTGATTTTCCATTGTCTCCCTTCAAGGTTACCATTATTAGCAGTTTCTTATGTTTTTGGAAAATTTCTCTATATCTACAAACCAGTGTGTGGCTATTTATGTATACACACACACACAAATTTGTCCATGCACATGTTGACTGTCAGGAGCTCACTTTTAGAAGTCTGTAATTCTGTAGCATTTGCTATGCAGGTGTTTCTATACCATCGTCTTGAAGAATGTGACCGGAAGTGCTGATTGAGACTTGCTGTCCTCTCTGGGAGAAAGAAGTCATGATAACAGCTCCACATCCATGCCTGACGTCCATTTCTTCTTCTCTACTTGTGAGAATCACTTTCAATAAGAACTTTTCTCCTACTGCTATAACAGTACACAAGAACTTCAAATTCGAAGGAGGCAATGAATGTCTCTTACAAAAACATACGGCTTGCCTTAAAAGAAATTGTGACTCTGTATAATTTATCCGTGACATCCCAGCCTCCCGAGTTCTGCGGTTTTCATGTCTTCCTTCATCTTTGCCTGTTTATCTATTATTCAGGATGGGGCAGATATTTTCTATTTGTACCATAATTCACATTTTATCCGCAAAAACTGTCCTTTGCCACAATTAGGCATTATATATCTAATTTTAGAATTAGACATGCAGACTTGTTTATAAATATTTTGAGGCTAAAGAATGCAAAAGACAAGTTGATTTTTAAGATGTTAACATTTCAGGTGGCTTTGCAAGCTACAAAGTATAACCAGAGCTGATGAATGTTTACTGGGGATCTATAATAAGCCAAGTACCACTCCAGTACCAAGGAACGCTCAAGGAGCTCTAGGGTTGTATAGTTTTGTAGAATTCATGGAACTGTATAGAGAAGAATCAATACAATTTGTTAATATATAAAATATAATATATTTGTTAATATAATCAATACAATTTGCTATAATATAAGAAAACAGAATTGCTAATGCAGCAAAGAAAGAATGTATTCTAAGTTGACGTTGGTCTTATATGATTGTACCAGACGAGAACTTTTTCATCCTCTGTGTACCTGCCCCAGCATGCTCATAGCTACTAGTACGATGCGATGTCAGAGAAGGCAGGGTCTTAAAATCTGTGTTAGAACTGATTCATGATCACATATGTACATGTTACTTTCAGTGAAAAAGGAAAAGTCGTACAACTATTATTAGTCACTCCTCCAACGGACACATTTTTCTCAGTTGTATTTCAAAGCTTCTTTTCTACCTGAAAGCTTGTTTCTGTTCAATGTATTCCACAGATAACATTTTCATATTTATTAATTCTCTATTATTCCATATAATTACTTCAACCTTTCTATTATTAGATGTTTTTCCTTAAATATCTTTATTTTAGAAGTCAAGTTGTCTGTGAATGCTGGTAAAACACACTTCTAAACAAATCACTATTTTTGTGAATTTTAACATTCAATTAATACCGTGTTGGATTCCACTTAAATACCCAAGGATCTATTACTGCAATTACACAAAACCAGCTCCCTTATTTTTCCAATTTTCTGATTTCAGGGTCCATGTCTCTATCTTTACAGACTACCTTGGCATTAGATGAAGCTTCATTAATGATTGCAAGATAGAAAAACAAAATTAAGTGAACCAACATTTTGAATGTGAGCAAAGTGCCTCCAGTTTTGTAAGTGTAAGAGAATGTCTTTGAATGAAACAACAAATGGCTCCGTGGGTACATATAAGTTACAAGCTAATAGTATTGCTCAGAAATACCTGTGACCCATAATGGCATTGACATTTATGACTGGTATTAGCAATATGAAGCCGCAGTTATGTCCACATGCACGAAAGTTTAAGATAAAGAGGGATTTCACCAAGTGGTTTCATGAATTGGTCGGCTGGGTGAAATTACACCCTCAGACAGTCTATTTTTTAGTTCATTTTGCACTGTGCTGGACATGGGCTCCTGCAAGGCTTTTTGCATTAATGATTTATCTCAGTAAACCCTGGATTTTTCTCTAAAAATCACAGAACTCCCTTATTAATGAAAAAAAAACTTCCATGAGGAATTTTAAGAATGAACTCCTAAATTCTTGCTCTTCTTCTTTTAAAATTAATTTTGCTGGATTCTAGGTTTATTGAACAAATTAAGCAATGTGATGTTGGAAGAATCTATGAGAAAATAGAGAATATTTTCCACACTTCCTTAAAGAACAATGATTAGAAGTTATTTTAAACTTTTCTTCCTGCCTATTTAAAAGATCATGAATCCAATTGGTCATTTCCTAAGGAAATCTGATCCATGCGCACTTAAAAAAATAAACAAATGTTCCAGAGAATGATAATTTTGTAAATCTAACATTTTTCTTCATATATCGTGTATTTCCTTGAAGCACTGGATATCTGAAGAATGTTTAGATTCTCACACTCACACATGCACACATGAAGGGGAAAGAAGGGAATGACAATGCTCACCAATGTTCAGACTATTTTACTATATATTGTTTCACTTAATTTGCTCAGCAATATTATGATTACAGAATGTCATCTCATTTTAAAGATGAGCAGAGACTCACTGATTAATTGCTTACTTAAAATCACATAGCTGTGAAGAGAAGTCCAAATGTGTCTGGCTTCAACATTTATTGTTTCTTTTTTCTACTATGATATACGTTAAAAAAAATATTTTTAAGTAATCCCTATACCCAACGTGGGGCTCAAACTTACAACCCTGAGATCAAGAATCACATGCTCTACTGACTAAGCCAGCCAGGAGCCACCAACCCCCCTTTTAAAGATTTTATTTTTACCTACTATGACATATTTTTTTTCACTATGCTTTTTTGAAGGGAAAAGCCATGGAATGAGTATAACTATCATTTTCTGCATTCCAAAAATACTGTTGATCATGTATTTGACAGCTGAACGCACACTAATATAAGCTACTATGAGAAAAGATCCCATTTTATAATGTATAGACAAATTCAATTTGTTCAATAAAGTGAGCTTTGTAGTCAGATCCTGACTCCATCATTTAACAGCTAAATTAATACTTATGAACATAAACTCTGGGATCAGATTTATTGGTCAAGTTATTTAACCACTCTCTGCCTCAGTTTTTTCCTTTGTAAGATAAATATATATAGTACTTTCTCATAGGGAAGGTGGGTAGAAAAATGGCTTAATACATATGTTGTACACCTGAAACCAAGGTAACATTGTGTGTCAACTATACGCAAATAAAAACATTTAAGAAATACCTATAAACTGCTTAGCACAATGCCTGATACATAGTGTTCACTTAATAAAAGTGAACTGATTTTTATTGTTAACTAGAATGTTACTTCACCTATTTGAGACTTGGGTTCCTCTCATAGCTTTCTGTATTTTTCTGTTATTACATTTATCATTCTTTAGATATAATGCTCTTATAGTTTTGGTTAATTAATGCCTGTGTTCCCCTTCTTGTAAATGCCACAAGGTCAGATGTAAAATTTGAAAGCAATTATTTCCCTATTGCTTAGCTTGGTATATAGTCTGTGCTCCCTCAAAAACCAGAAGGGTGATAGGTAGATAGATAGATGATAGATAGATAGATGATAGAAATTAGATAATCCTTACAAATTGGAAATTATATTAGTTGTGAAAGTTGATGGCAATCAGAAAACGTGAGACACACTGATGGAATCTTAATTGTGTGTGATTTACTCATGTACAATTAGTTGATCTATTTTTATTTTCTTCAACAACAGACTTCATCTGGCAATGCTCAGGATAAATAAGACCAGAGAGAAGGAATTTAGCTTCCTGGAGTTGACCAGTTGTCCACTGTGGCAGCTTTTCTTTTTTGTCTTGTCTCTAGTTGTTTGTATTCTCTTCCTTGTGGAAATCTTGAGCCTAACTCTGTGGATCACATCCTCATACTATCTCTTCACTGATCTGTCAATCCCACATATTCTGGTTAACTTTTTATTTATAAAGGCCATTTCCTTGATCAATTTATTCAAACAGTATAACATGATCACTTTCCTGGTAACTCGGTATTTTGTCCACGATGCTGTCTGTGAAAATCACATCCATGTGACCATTTGCTTTTCATGTGGTTACAAGATCAGGTTCAAATTTTCGATCCTTCCTGTCACTGTAAGCCAGATGAACCTCTGTGCTTCTGAATCCTGTCTTAGAAATATCCTGGGCATCTGCACCTCCTTGAAAAAATCAGTAGCAAAATTAGAACAGTGTCTGTCATATATGTTGTGACTCTTCTATTGAACCACCAAATAATAAAGAGAAAGAGAAAGAATGTAATATTCGAAAATATGAGGAAATCTAAAGTTGAATTACTATATAAATCTTTTTATTCATAGCATGAAGAACCACAATATGAATACTTTGAAAGGTTTATATTGATTGTGTTTTAAAATGTAATGTAAAAAAAAAGTACTTTTGTTTCCTTTCTTGAGGGAAAGTGATTTCTTTTTCTTTCTTTCTTTCTTTCTTCCTTTTTTTTTTTTTTTCTGAAAGGGAGAGAGAGAGAGAGGGCATGAGCAGGGGGCAGGGTGGAGGAGGAGGGAGAGAGAGAATCTCAAATAGACTCCATGCACAGCATGGAACCCAACATGGGGCTTGATCTGATGACCCTGAGTTCATAACCCAAGCCAAAATCAAAAGTTAGATTCTTAACTGACTGAGCCACCCAGGCGCCCCAAGGTGATTTCTTATTTAAACAACAGAATAGAAATATTGTAGAGTAAATTTCCAAAGAATGTCCAATCAAAAGCGAAGAATGATAGCTAGATAAGTGGCTTACTACAATTCTTTGGCCTGGAAACCTGATTCCTTTCTTTATAAATCTTATCTCTCATATTCTACAAGTATGTGTGATTTCATTGTTGAATCAATTTTCTTGAGTTTTAAGGAGCATTTAAGAAATGATGCGATGCTCTGATGAATGAACTTAGAAAATCAGAATGCATGTGGAAGTAGCCATTGATTTGGGGATTGTGATACATTTATTTTAAAAAAATGTTTATTTACGGGGCGCCTGGGTGGCACAGTGGTTAAGCTTCTGCCTTCGGCTCAGGGCGTGATCCCGGCGTTATGGGATTGAGCCCCACATCAGGCTCCTCCGCTATGAGCCTGCTTCTTCCTCTCCCACTCCCCCTGCTTGTGTTCCCTCTCTCGCTGGCTGTCTCTATCTCTGTCGAATAAATAAATAAATAAAATCTTTAAAAAAAGTGTTTATTTACTATTTTAGAAAGACAGCATGCATGAGCAGGGTAGGAACAAAGAGAAAAGGAGAGAATTCTCAACCAGACTCTCTGCTAGTGTGGAGCCCAACTCAGGGCTCGATTCCAGGACCCTGAGATCAGGACCTGAGCTGAAATCAAGAGTTGGACGCTCAACTGACTGAGCCACCCAGGTGCCCTGGGGTTATAATACATTTAAAATCATTACTTATTCTGATGATATTGGGTTGGAAGATCTGTTATAATATAATAGATTTTTTTCTTTGAAGAAATTTTATATATATATATATATATATATATATATATATGAAATAAACACACGCCTAGTTGGTATTAATCTTCACTATGACAGGATACATTTCTTTTTTTTTCCCCTTAGTTTCTGATGTAGTGTTCCATGATTCATTATTTGTGTATAACACCCAGTGCTCCATGCAATATGTGCCCTCCTTAATACCCATCACCAGCCTATCCCAATCCCCCACCCCCCTTCCCTCTAAAGCCCGCAGTTTGTTTCCCAGAGTCCATAGTCTCTCATGGGAATGAACAATAAAATGGATTTTTTCTTTTTTTCTAGAAGACTTGCTCCATTTAATGACCTTATTGGTAGCCTTTTCACACAAGCAAGAAAATGTTGAGGACAAGTTACCTCATGCTTTACACTTCAACTGATAGAAATATCTTTGCATCTTTGTGGTCACATGTCAATTTAACTCAGCTCAACGTAAAGTTATTGAGGCCTATCAAAGGCAAGGCAGGTAGATTTTAAAATATATACCCACTGCTTACGAAGAGTGACATTTATGGAGAAACTTCCACAAATATTTTACCATAAGACTTGCTTGGATAAAAGAAATAGTTGAAGTATTTGTTTAAATTGTTTTCTGAGCACAGAGGAAGAAAAGTATTAATTTTTCTTAAGGCTTTCAAAGTGGTTCTCCAGAGGAGGTAACCATTGAGCTGAGCTTTGGAAGCTGAGTAGAACTTCAAAGGGCAGAGGATAGGGGAAAGGCGTTTCCCGAAGAAGGAACCAACTGGTCCACGGAGAATAACTTGGTTGCACCTGGGACACAAACCATGGATAAGGAAGTGAGAAAAGATGATGTTGAATAGTAAACTGGATTAGAGGAGCAGAGAAGGAATGCTTTGTTAACATACTCAGATTTAATCTGGTACAGACGAGGAACCATGAACATCTCTTTTTTTTTTTTTTAAAGATTTTATTTATTTATTTGACAGAGATAGAGACAGCCAGCAAGAGAGGGAACACAAGCAGGAGGAGTGGGAGAGGAAGAAGCAGGCTCATAGCGGAGGAGCTTGATGTGGGACTCGATCCCAGAACGCCGGGATCACGCCCTGAGCCGAAGGCAGACGCTTAACCGCTGTGCCACCCAGGCGCCCCTCCATGAACATCTCTTAACCGGAGTAATGATATAAAGGGAAAATGACTTCCAGTCATGTGACTGGGAGTCAACAATTCTGTGAAAAGCAATAATCTTGTTTTAACCAAGGTAGACAGAGACTGCATGACTGGCCATAATCATTATTAATCCAGCAAATGAGAGTTTTCTTTCCAAGCCAAAATTTATAGTTCTTTCCTTCCATTTTGGGATTGACTTTAGGAGAAATATTTGAATTGGTCATGAATTTATTTATTCCTATGTCCTTGCTACCTTTCTAGCACCCCACGTCCTTACACATTTAGTGTTGCACTGCCCGATTCCCTGCTATCAAGGTCCCAAAATGGGTGGTGGTAAATCTCTCCTTGTCCCCCAAATTGTTGAACAAAAGCTAAGTTCCACTAAGCTCTCAGGAAAAGAAGAAAGTGTTTATCCTAAACTTCCAATAAGGGAAGTCATTTGTATTTGATTTTCTCAATTTTATTGATATTAAGATCTTCAAAGTGCAGAACATTTGAATTGGAAGTGACCTAGGATATACTATAGTATACACTCATTTTATTTTATTAAGAGATTTTATTTATTTATTTGAGAGAGAGAGAGAAAGAATGAGCGTGGGAAAGGCAGAGGGAGAGGGACAAGCAGACTCCCTACTGAGCGCGGAGCCTGATGAGGGGCTCAATCCCAGGACCCTGACCTTCATGGATTTTAAAGATGAAGTCATAACTTGGCTAGTACTAAAGGACCAACCTGCGTAAACAGAATTCTTCAGTGGAAGTACACCCAGTTTACTCAGTTCTCTCTCTAACTAAATGTTGTAATAGATTTATTAGAAATTGCTTCCATGAACCTAGAAAGCCTGGGCATTTCTGATGCATTGTTGTAGGTGTATAATCCCTTCATGAAATGAGATGATGTTTAATGCACCTCGTGAAATGAGATGAGCTGACTGTGAGGAAAGCCATGAATGTTAGCGGCTAAACACAGGAGAGCTGTAGTCAGATCTTCTTTCTCAACTCATCCAGGTTGCTTAGTAGCTCTTTGATTTTGAAAAAAGTAATTGTCTTTTCTAAGGCTCAATTTCTTCAACTGTAAAATGGGTTTAATAATATTAACCTGATATTTTTAAATGAGTTTTTGATAAAATCTTACATGAACAAAGTTCAGTACGTCAACTTTAATGAAATTTAGTTACTTTATTAATCAAATATATGAAAAACACTTAACCACTATGAAATTCAGTAGCTACGCAAAGCACATCATGGCCTAGAAAAGTAAGGAATCGGAAGCACTATCAATCATGTGCATAATGTAGGGTCTCCAATTACTTTCATTTTCTCTTGGACTTTTCTAAAACACACACACACACACACACACACACACACAATATAAAACAACCAAAAAAGGGGTCTAAAGTACCTCTTTTAATCCAATGAATGTATGATTGCTACAATAAAACCTTATGGTAGGATATGCTTGTGCCTCACTGGTGGGAAGGTGCAATTAATGCGTCACTAACTGCCTCTTATTCTGCTGAGCCTTGGAGTCAGTGAGGGAGAATGGGCCCAGCAATGCATGGCAAGCAGTCAGTAAGGCCGTTACTGAGAGAGATGGAGGAGACACAGAAGAGATTCTTACATCATTCCTAGCTCCCACGTTACTAATCCTTGAATTGTCTTCAGGAAACTTTTAGTTGGCAGAACTGATTGCTTCATCTTGATATTTTAAAAATACCATAGGGAAAAATAATCACCCTTATAAACACAAGCAACACTTCCCCTCACTTGTTTTTTGAGGGTGTATTGGTTTTTCAACTTCTTTATAGGTAGGGCTGTTTATTTTGTGTGTGAGGAATGAGCCAAAATGTTACTAGTTATACCTGGAATCCAATTTCTTATTTGTAGGGATAAGTGCATGGTTAGAAATAGCTAAATGGTTACCTAGACAAAAACTAGAGCTGGTCATATAACAATATTCATAGTTGGGAAATTTTTAATTTTTCTCAATATTAAACAAAGGGTAGATAGACACTAAAATTTTCTTGTGATAGCCTTATATGCCTCACACATGGCCAGATATTTACATGCATTCTAAGTTTTAAAATCCTCAGAGAACAATCCTGCAACAACATTTTAAATGTGAGAAGACTCAGGCTCATAGAGACTAAGACACCTGTCATCATAGAACTAATAAGGAGCATAGTTGCACTTTTTCAAATCGAATCTGCCCAGCTGCAAAACCGGTGAGATGATCATCAGTATTAAGGATACTGGGAACATTTTAGCACAAAATAATTTTTAAAGTTTCGGAAAGCACAAAGATACCTCAGTAGATCATTTTTTTAAGGAAGGCAGGAGGGAAGGAAAGGGTATGAACACATAGAAGGGTGCAGCATGACGTTTCAGCGTCCTCTGGTAGAAGAGGAGAAAAAGATAGAGAGACACCCCATATATATGCAACAAATAACCATTTTTGAAAGTGCAGGGCAGAGTGGCAGAGGGAGAGGGAGAAAGAATCTCAAGCAGATTCCACGCTGAGCACAGTGCCCAACAGGGAACTTGATCCCATGACCCTGAGAGCAACCTGAGTGGAAATCAAGAGTCCGACACTCAACCGACCGCGCCACCCAGGTGCCCCCAAATAACCATTCTTCTAAAGATGATGATTCCTATTATATGACAAGCCTTTTAATTTTGCAAAACATCTTAATGTGCTCACTAAACAACCTTTAGCTGAGCTAAAGGACAGGAGCCAACAAAAGGGGAACTGGTCAGGATAATATGGAGTTCTTGAGGTCATTCCAGGAGAGAAGAGGTAGAGCTGAGAAATATCAGTGGGGAAGATATTAGAGAAACCACAAATGTTATGAAGTTGGGGATGAAGTGCTGTAAAATAGTCCCTGGAAAAAATCCTCTGTGGTTAGGGCGCAGAAGACTTTAAAGAATAAATGCGACTAATGCTTAAATTTTATTTTAAAATTATTTTGTATTAAGTAGCTTTCATCTGCATCTGATAAAGTTGCAGTGTGTGTGTGTGTGTGTGTGTGTGCGCGCGCGTGTGTGAATGTGGAATGGATGCGAAGGAGGTTTACAGCAATTTTAAAAGGTCTCAAGAGGCTTGTGATTATTTAAACACTGTCATCACAATTTTTAAGTCATAAAATGGTCTTTAGGCATAACCTCTGAGGAACTGATTAAATTCTAACTAATAATTGTCACCTGATATAGTTTTACCTTATATAGATAAAACTTTCTTTTTTCAAGAGGAATCTTGTTGATTGAGTGGGAAATAAAATTCAAGATTACATAGACCTTTCCCTGGGGACCTATATTTCTCTTCTGGTTATAGCTTAAGACTAGTTTGTTTGTTTTTTTAATTGGTGGAGGGGGAAGTTTTTTGAATGAATTTGGATTAAACTAGTAATGACTGATGTTTCTAACCCCTAAGGGGTTTATGTTTGTCACAGATTTTAACTGAATTTGGTCCACCGAGAGTACAGATACTAGACTGGCTGGATCTTAAAACCTATAAGAAAAAAGCAGTGGTGCATGCAAATCTGAAGACCAGGGTGAGCTCTATAGAGACGTAGAGTAATCTTGGGCACTGATCCTAGAGGTTTGCATTAGTTGAATAATGATTTCAATTCCCGCAACAACAAAAGAAAATAATAGTGAAGTTAGAAGTCCAACTCTCATTCCTATCAGATTCTGAGCTGGTATATCAATTCAGCTCTGCCATGATTTTAGTAGTTGTGACTCACTCATTTTTCTGCCATCTCATCCTTATGTTCTGGGATAGCTCCGTGCTGCGTCCACATGAACTGCCAGTAGGAGGCAGAAAGGAGGAAGGGAAGGGCAAGCTGATGCCATAAAGGGTTGGATAAAAATTGCACACTTCTCTTAGAACCTATTCTTTGGCTGCAGAAAACCTAGTTTGAGCAAAAAAGGAAGAGAAGGGAAGCTTTGTGGTTGTGCTGTTTTGTTTACTTTAGTTTTGCTTTGTTTTTCTAAGAGGTATTCCATAAAGACCCACTCTGGCTCCGAGGAGCAAACACTGACATGGATAGAGGGTAGGTACTGCTTCTAGCCCAGGCTCTGTCAAATCCATCTATGGCTCTGGGCTGTCACTTTGCTTTTCCATCTGTTGTCTCAAATGTAGGCGAACATACTGGGCCAAGTCATTTCTATTGTCTGATTCAGGTCTGATGGACTGAAAAATTCGCTTCACTAAACGTATTGAATTGGCTGGAAAAATGTTAAAAGACTTTTGGAGAATTTTCCTGTGAGTTACATCAGTAACCATACATGGTAAAACATTTGCAATCACTCAACTTTTCACAGATTTCTTTTCTTCCATTTCCCCCCCAAATAACATCTAGTCATTCTAAAGTAGGAAGTACTGATTTCTTATATCCCACAAAGAATGAATTAAGATGCATCTTTTAATGTATCACTTAGTACCCTTTACAAAGAACCTAAGGGCTTAATGTGGCATGGGCTGGAAGAAATCATTGTTATCAGGAAAAGAAACTCGGGTACGAGGTTCTCAACTTCTGATTAAGTTATCCAGTAAATTCACTTTCAGTGGTGAGTATTTGTTTATTGGCCCTGATTGGCAAAATCTGGGATGAAAAAAACCGATGTGAGGTTAAGTAAAATATTGAAAATAGACAAAGTAGTAATGCAGATGGGTAAGAAATGTCCTGACAGAAACCAAAAAGGTAAATAGAGAAAGAGAAATAAGGGGGATAATTTGCAAAGAAAAAGACTTACAGCCCACTAGTGACTGGGATGCAGAGGTTTGCATTTGCTAAGTTTAAGTGGATACTGTTTCACTTAAGCCACTATTTCTAGCATCTCCTGGGACAAAAAATCATAGAAAAGGAAAGAAAAATGTAGAGAAAAAAACCCAAAATGGTATTCTAAGAAAATATGACTTTTTTTTTCACCTTTTAAAAAGTTTCTATCCTGATCCAACATTCTCGTTTCCCATTGAAGGAAATTATGAGAAAAAACTCCACTTCCGTGACTGAGTTCATTCTCCTCGGACTGACCAGTCGCCTGGAATTGCAGATTGTCCTCTTCCTGCTGTTTCTGGTGATTTACATGGTCACGGTCGCAGGGAATCTTGGCATGATTGTCCTCATCCAGGCCAATGCCCGGCTCCACAAACCCATGTACTTTTTCCTGAGCCACCTGTCGTTTGTAGATCTGTGCTTCTCTTCCAATGTGACCCCCAAGATGCTGGAGATTTTCTTATCAGAGAAGAAAACCATCTCCTATCCTGCTTGTCTGGTGCAGTGTTACTTTTTCATTGCCTTGGTCCACGTGGAGATCTATATCCTGGCTGTGATGGCCTTTGATCGGTACATGGCCATCTGCAACCCTCTGCTTTATGGCAGCAAGATGTCCAGGAGCGTGTGCACATCCCTCATCACGGGGCCTTACGTTTATGGAGCGCTCACGGGCCTCATGGAGACCATGTGGACCTACAACCTAGCCTTCTGTGGCCCCAATGAAATTAACCACTTCTACTGTGCGGACCCACCCCTGATAAAGCTGGCCTGTTCTGACACTTACAACAAGGAGTTGTCAATGTTTGTGGTGGCTGGTTGTAACCTTTCCTTTTCTCTGCTCATCATCCTGGTTTCCTACCTTTATATTTTTCCTGCTATCCTGAGGATTCGTTCCACAGAAGGCAGGCACAAAGCTTTCTCCACCTGTGGCTCCCATCTCACATCTGTCACCATATTCTGTGCTACCCTTTTCTTCATGTATCTCAGACACCCTTCTAAGGAATCTGTGGAACAGGGAAAAATGGTAGCTGTATTTTATACAACAGTCATCCCCATGTTGAACCCCATGATTTACAGCCTTAGGAATAAAGATGTGAAAGAAGCATTCACCAAAGAGTGGTTAAGAAAACAAAGATGCTCTTAAAAGCAATCACTATTCATTTCGCCCCCCAATTTTTCGAAACCTTTTCCCAACATTATAGGATGGAATTGATAGTGGAATGAGAAATATGGTACATTGAAGGGGAACATTGCATTTTTAAAACTTCTAGTAATTTTTTAAAGATCCAAACATGAGAAGTAAAATTCCATTATAAAAATGAACATGTCTGTACTTGTCATTTTTTTTGCTCACTAGTTATTTTAATTTCTTTGCCCTTTGTGCACATGATAGCCTTACCTTTCTCCCGTTTTGGGTTTAGGTGGAGGGGTGTGGCTATTTCTGGACAATGAGTTAGATTAGAATTCATATGTGTCACTTCTCAGCTGAGCACTTCATTGTTTGTGAGAAAAACCCTCAGTGGTTTTGTTTTTTGTTTTTGTTTTCCTTGCCCTGGTGACCGGCAATATATAGAATTTAAGTGTAAGCATGGGTTCTTGAGTGAGGACATGTGGAAAAGTGCCCTCCACCAACTCACACTAGAAATGTGGGATGGATGAGAAGTGCCCTCTGTCTTACAGGCTGCTACCGTATGTGGAGTTGCTTATTTCCACGGCAGTGAGTAGCCTCTTCCGGATGAAATGATATTAATTATACAAAATTCAAACATGTGAATGCATATGAGAGAAATTAAGCACCACGACCCTCAAAAAATCACATTTGAGATTTTATGTTTTTAGTTTTTTCTATTTCTACATATATGCATGTTTTCGTTAAAATACCCTTATTGTAATTATTTAAAATTGCTAATGTAAAGCATATATATTGTTTTAAAAGTCAAATAGTAGTATAGCCTTATATATACTCCTTTCTCACTTCTCTCCACTCTATCTCCCCATAGATAACACCTTGTTGTTACTGTCGTTGGGCATTAACTCATTTTAAATTATAGGTTTATATGTCTATGTATTGATTTTCAAACATGTGCACGATTGATTTGCATCTTTTTACTAAAGTTAAAGTATAAAAATTTTTCCACCTATCCCTGCATCCCTACCCAAGAACCACCAGTTCTTTCTCCTCATCTTTCCAGTATGGTCACATCTGAAGTTCTTCTTTAATTGATATGTGTGGTTAAAATAACTCTAAGCATATCATTAGAATTACCTGAAGAATAATATGAGTAGCACTATGAACATTACTAATACTGTTACCAACACTGCAAGTAATATTATGAATGTAATTCTCTTTTTGCACAATTATTTGGTTTTCAAAGTTACTAGTTGTTTTACTTTTGCTTTTTTTTTTTTAATTTACTATTCTTTTCCAAATTCACGCTGAACGATAAAATACCTGTTACAGAGAAAAACCGTGGGTGATCTATAATTTACACATTTTCTTCCTGGGAGCTTTCTGTCCTTGTTTTGGATTCTGCCGTGGTTGCTCTCTAGGTTTGTTGCAGAGCTGTTATCTGGAGAGAGTGATTGCTACTCCTGGTTTAAAATGTTTCATTCATTCAACCTATGTCAATTACTGGGAAGATGCTACAAACTAGAGATTCAGCAATATACAAGGCAGGAAACGTCCTTTACTGTTTCAGAGGTGGGGTATTTCAATAGCATGGCATGCACACAAACAGATAATAAAATGTTTCAGCTGTTGGTCAGTGCTATGCAGAAGGTAAAGCAAGGCAGTGTGAAAGACAGTGACTTGGCAGTGTCAGAAGTGAGGGTTGTGCTGATGTGTCAATTTCAGTGGCTAGGAAAGGACTCTTAGCGAAGTGACACTTTGAATCCAAGCCTCTTGGGTCAGAAGAAAGCAAACACAAACAGATCTGTGGAAACTGTAACCTGGAGAATCATTAGCAAGGACAAAGTTTCTGGATGAAGCCTGGCATATTTATATGCCTTCTGAAAAATTTAGATTTCTGCATTGAAAATCTATATAATTTTTCATATCTCTGTATACTTATTTTTTTCTGTTTGCCTTTGAAAAAGCTAAAAAATGTATTAAAGATTCAAATTCAATCTTAATTTGCAGTAATATCTTTTTAAATAGTTGGTGCTATATAATTCATCCATTATATCTATTATTGTATCTTTGCTATGGATGATACCATTCACCAGTTAAGTGACATTTTCCCTTTTATTTAATGATTTATAATTAAATATTCTTTAATTCTACCTTGCTGCATATTAATACTACAAACTCTACTTCTCATAATTTTGAATTCACTTGTCCTGTGCCTTTTAGTCTTGTTCAGTTTTATGTACATCAACTGTAGGCAAAATAGGGTTTTGTTGTTGTTGTTGTTGTTGTTGTTGCTGTTATTTCCCATTGTACAAAGTGGAAACACTTTAATCAGTTGATTTACATGGGGGTTGTCTCATTTGGGGCAGTGACCTTTCAGAAAGAAGAGCAAGCATATCCCAGGTTTTGCTATGCTTTGGTTATTATCCTCAAGCATCTGCACTTATTTTGGTGTCAAATACTGAGGAAACACCCAGATGATTTTCTCACAGCTAAGGATCCCTTATCCTCAGTTTGTCTCACGATGCCCTCTTGAACATGCACTGAAATGAGGCTGTAACCTACTTATTTTGCCTACAGAAATCACGTGTCGATTTAGATTTAAGTGAATCTTCCATATGTTAACTCCCTCATTTTTGCTATTTTGTAGCTCGGTCTTGTGAAGCAAACACCAGTAAAGTTGAAGACGGCAGTGTTCTTTCCTTTCTGTGGTTGTTCTTTCTCTCATACTTTAAAAGAAACATTCCAAGTGCCTCAATGACGCAGTCCAATGAAGCGTTACTGCTCTGTAATCATTTCACGGCATGAAGAAACAGGAATTTGTCTTAGATTGCATGTGCTACTCCACGAGAGCAGAGAACTATGGGCTGCAGAGTCTTTTCCTCATTTGAATCCAAATTAGATCGACACAAAGAGGTGTTTGTGAGGAGTCTGGAAGGCGGAAGAGGAGAAAACACTAGTGCTCGGCTATTGGAAGAACCATGGCTCCCAACCCCAGAAATCTGTGAATATTTTACCTCACGTGGCAAATTCACCTAACAAAATACTTAGTGTTGCGTAATTATCAGGGATGAAATGATGAGTAAGACAGTGTGTCTTGTATCAAATTGTTCACTGCCCAGCATTATGAAACAAGCACTTAAAGCTGTCTGAGACACAATGTGATAATTACTGCAATAGGTACTAAGATGTATGAAAATGCAGGGGAGGAGATTATTAGTTTTACATAGGGACCCTCAAGGAAATTTTAAAAGGAAAGTAAGTTTTTCATGACCCATACAGGTCATGAAAACTAAACCTAGCACAATATTAATATAGGTCCTGGGTAGGTCCATGAATAAGGCAACTGCTCTCCTGACAGTCTTCTTGCAATGGGGCAGGGCCATGGATATGGGGGGAAAGCAGCAATTCCCTCCACTGCTCAGTTGCAGGAACTGAAGTGGGGCCATAAGACTATAGTGCAACAGTCAGGCCGGAAGAGGGAATAACCTGGAGGGCCTACACTGCCAGGCACGCAAGTAAAGTGATCAAATGCATGTATCAGTGAAATACCCACATTTTTTGGCTATACAAAGAACATCTTTATGAACACATATTTCATAAAGACTGTGAAAGAATATATTCTATAGAATGTATTATATATACCAGTCGTATAGTGGAAATGAGAGTCATTTTGAATCAGAAATGGAGATTTTGATTTGCCCAATTAGTAGTTGCTTTTGGGCAATAGGATGAGATGAGAAGCGGTACAAACTCTGGAATCAAAGTCTGCAATCAGGAATCTAGTCCCTGATTCATTAGAAGTGTGACCTTGAGCAAGTCACTGAAACTCTCTGAGGTCTAATTTCTTGTCTGTAAAATAGATATAATAATAGTGATCTCGGGAGGTAGTTAGGAGCATTAAGTTAAATTAGCATGAGTAAATGTAATAAATGCTTTATTGTAGCTATTATTAAATTTGTCATGTTCTTACTTATAAAATGAAGGATGTGAAGCAGATATATTTTTCCTGCTCTGATATGCCACAGTGTTCGCTGCAGGGAATGTTGGTACTTGTTTCATCTTTCACTGGAAAAGCCCAGGAGCACAGAGCGAGGATGCAGAACACGAGATTGCCTTGTGCAGATTAAGTGACACCATCGCCCAGTTGAGCGTGATGCAAACCCAGAGCAAACTGTGTTATTTGATCCCAGGACACATTCAAAATAACTTGAGTTTGGGGAAAAGACAAATTATGCAAATCTGCTATTAAAAACAACAACAACAACAAAACTCAACAGTGGACTCTTCCTCTAGAGAGGTAATTGCCCGCAGGGTCCTTTCTAGGCAAAGCATTTAACTGGTTCTTCTTCTTCCCCCTTTTTTTTTTTTTTTCCTAAGGCAAACATTTAAAGGAAACTTCTCTTGTGGATTTCCAGGTTCTCTTTTGCCTGGTGTACAATGTTTATTATCTCTTATGTAGCATTTGCTTTTCACTTCTGCATTCTTACTGGGAATATTTCTCTTCATTCTCAGGTTGGTATAAAAATGTATCTGGATCTGTCGGATTAAATTTACATCTTAAATTTTATCTTCTCTTATTCTTTATTATTGCCTTTAATTATTCCATACACGTTATCTGTGTGTGAAGGTGTGTATTTGTGCATGTGGAAGAGACAGAGAAATAAGAGGGAAGGAGGGAAGAGACAAAGAAAGAGAGAGATTTTCTGTAGAGATTTGATTATTTGATTATTACAAACTATTAATGGAAGTTATAATTTCCAGGAGTACATTTAATAATAATTGTCCCCTGTGTATATATTTTGTGCGAATATATAATATCTCTTTTCATACTCATAATTAAACTATGAAATGAGTATTATAATTACTGGTACATCATATTGAGGCATAGAGAAATAAAGGAGAAAATAAACCAGTACAAAAGCAGCCTGAGTTTATGAGTCATGGAGCCAAAATTCAAAGTCTGACAACAGAAACGGAATTCTTTTTTAATTTTTTTAAAAAAAGATTTATTTATTTATTTTAGAAAGAGAGAGAGACAGAGAGAGCCAGTGGAGTCAGAGGGAGAGAGAGAGAGGGAAAGAATCTCCGGAGCCAGATTCTGGGCTTCATCTTAGGACCCTGAGGTCATGACCTGAGCTGAAATCAAGAGTTGGATGCCTAACCGGCTGAGCCACCCAGGCACCCCAAGAAATGGAATTGTTTAATTGCAACACTTAATATTTTCATGCCTGTTTTGGGGTGAAAATTCCATTTTTATTGGTAATTTAATTTGAAATAACGAGTGATACAGCATGGGAAGTCTGTGTATGCATTTTTGCCTTTAGATGGTAAGGAAAATCCTCGAAGTACTAATGAGGTCCCTTAACCCCCTACTGTTTTCCAGACCTCATTCTTTTTAAGATCAGGCCCAACCACTCCACCCCCTCTTGATGTCACCATTGCTCTCTATCAGCTGGCGAACCACCTCTCAGGTGTTCACATATGTAGCTTTTGAAAAGTCCATTAACCACCATCTTTTATACCCTTTCATTGTGCTGTATCATCCCTGATACTCTGAGAGCAGACCTGACTTTCCAAGTAGGAATTCTTCTATTGCCGACCTTAGGTAAAAAGCATAAGGATGAAAAGCACAGGTAGTCACGGTCATATCCTGTTGATGCAGAGATCAGTCTGATCTGTTGATGTGTTTGTTATCACTTCTCAGTTTAGAACCTCTCCTCATCGTTGTATTTCCTCTGTCACCTACAAGGGTGTCTAAAATATATTTGCATTAATTTCTCTTTCATATGAATCTGTCCAACATTAAAGATTCAACTTCTTCTTGTTGAGGGATTTCATCTGTCCCAAAGGTTTTATATATATAAACAAGTATACGTATCTGTGATCTAGTCTCTATCATCTATTTTTTTGCTTCTGTTCCCGCGGACTGTAGATGAGGACAAGCAGCTCACAGTAACACTGCAGCACATTTGAGATAAATACTCAAAACTCATTGCCTCCCCCTCCCAGACCCTCAAAGCGCATGTCCAAACCAGAAATCATAGCAACACACTACAGAGCATCTGTCCAACAAAAGGGGGAAATCGTTTGTAAAGTTCTCATCCTGCTTGATATTAATTTCCCCCCAAAATGCAAACAATTGTTTTTAGGGCTGGAAGACAAGGCTATAAAAGTAGTTTATAATTTTAGTGGACTTCAATGCTTAAGATTAGTTTAAAATTAGGTTTATGTCAGAACAATTGCACAGAAGTTCTATGGAGAACAATAGTGGTGGGAGGGACTCAGCCACCCGGGGTAATAGGTACAGGCACAGTAGCAGTTTGTAACACATTTACCCCACCCTGACCAGAGAGAATCAGCACCGCCCATCATAGTCGCTTAGTTGCCAGTTGTAATGCGACTGATTTATGATTTTGTTTGCATTGTTTAGCTTTATGGATTGTATAAGTGCTACACACCGTTACCGTGCATATTTGGGAAAATTGGAATAACAAACCCAAAACAAAATATATTTTCCTATTACTACTTTCTACTCTGTGATTTGATATTACATTTTATTTTTTAGACTCACAAACATATTCCTTTAAAATGATAATTAAACTTTGTGACAAGAATGATAAGTGGGTACATAAGTAATTTTGGCCAATGTCTTAATACACACGCTGTGGATAGTGAGTGAACCATCACACAGCAACTGGTTTAGTCTTTAATACAATTTATTTTTGATATTAATATAAATTAAAGGAAACTGCTTTGTGCATAATGGATTAATGTTCAACTATAATTAAATGTGATCACATGCCTTCTTGAAGCTTTAATTAATCCCTGTGTATCTATGTATGCTTCAATCTAAATATCATGTCACACTGACCACTGGAATACTCTTCTAGGAGAGAATGAGTCCCATAAAGGGTGCATGAGGCCCTAGGGCTAGGGGTAGATAGGGAGAGACACAGATGTTACAAGGAAAGTGTGACATTCTGCATATCATAAAACAAAGGATTTTAGATATAAATTTATTAACTCTGTAACAGAGTTTTCAGCCTCTACAGAAACATATTCCAAAGCAGTTTATCCAGTTATAAATAACTTGAACTGCTATTAACCCTTTAAAATGTTTAAGCCATTGCATAATGCCTCAAGTTTTCATTAAGTCACCTGAGATTCTGGACTCATACAGTCTAATCCACTTTGATTGGCAGCTTTCCACTTTCTTCTGAGAAAATTACTCTTTCCAAGTGGGGTGGGTGGACCTTACCTTTGTGGATAAGAGTCTGTTTGTTTTCATTATGGCCAGAAATCTATCTTCTTGTCTGCTCTTTTCTGGACACTACCCAGTGATAGAAATGGTCCATCAAACTACCTTGAACAAAGTGTAATGTTGGAGGTTAAAACAAGGGTCTTGGAAACAATCACCGGCCCTAGAAATGACATTTAACCTTTGGAGGGCACAATAAAACACCACATCTCCAACAAATTCATTGTCCTGTTGAAAAGCTATCTCAGGATTCCTATTGAACAGAAGTACGCTCTGCATTCTACAGAACATGAATGTGCGTGATGCTGATGGAATCGCTCATTTTCTCTCTTTCTTTATCTTTCTCATTGTCAAGCTAAGTAAATGCTACCTAGGCTAATTATAACATAATTTTTTTTTCCCCAAAGAGCTTCTCATAGCTTAACTTTACTAGGCAGATTGTGTATCTCTAAGAGACTGGACAGGATATGAAGATTTCTCATCATTATTTAATAAATGAGCACTTGTAGATTTTTCTCCTTAATACTTATTAATATCATGCAAGACACTAGTGTTTTCAGGAAAATAATTTGTGTGATATTGTTCTGGGAAAATGTTTATATAATACAACAAATACATTTGTTTAATAGAAATTTGAAACTAAATACATTGAAAATAAGTTTGCAAAATATCCAAGAAACTTTCCCAGAGCTCCACTGGATCTCCAAAGTAGAGCGAATCATTCCCTACTTTCTGACTCCTCTATAACTTTGTAAAAATATATCATGGTTGTAGAAAGTTTGTTTGCAAAATTCCAGTGTAAGTAATGACATTAATCTCTTTGTTTTACCTATCTTTGAATCCCCAGAACATAATTGTCAATAATATTTAGTAGATTATAATTACATGTTAGATAGGCCAAAGGGTCCACATCCAGGAAATCCATATAAATGTATGAATGTGAATAAGTAGTTTACCCCCTTATACTTGACTTTGATGGCCAACGTGATCAATTTGTCCTTCATCAGTTTAAATGAGCATGCATGTGGTTAAATTAAAAATAATTTTTTGTCTGACACTTAGGGCTGGTAAATTATTTGGTTAAGGGGCTCCATTACCCTAATTATGAAGAATATGCTTATGATGAAAAAGTGATGAGTTAAAAAAAATTTTTTTTTGCATTGGGTTAAAAAGAGAAGTATAAGTCTTCATAAATATCTTAAAATATGAAAGTACCAAACATGCCAGTACTGGAAACAACAGATGTTTAAGAAATAGTCTTGGAGGGGTGCCTGGGTGGCTCAGTCAATTGAGCCTCCGACTCTTGATTTTGGCGTAGGTCATGATCTCAGCGTCCTGGGATTGAGCCCGGCATCTCACTCCATGCTCAGCAGGGAATAAGCTTGTGGATTCTCTCTCTCTTCCCTCTGCCCATCCCCAACTCATCTGTGCTCTCTTCCTCCCCACCTCTGAAATAAATAAATAAATCTCAAAAACAAAAAGGTAGGGACACCTGGGTCACTCAGTCTGCTAAAGGACTGCCTTCAGCACAGGTCTTGATCCCTGGGTCCTGGGATCGAGTCCCACATTGGGCTCCTTGCTCTGCAGAGGGGCAGGGGGTCTTTCCCTCTGCCTGCCATTCCCCCTGCTTTTGCTCTCTCTCTTTCTGACAAATAAATAAATAATCTTTAAAAAATAATAAAGAAATAGTCTTGGAAATTTGGCTAAACACAATATTTTGTACTAGCATGTTTCAATCACAATATTTGGTATAACTGTTATGTGCTAGGGCATCTCAGTAACTTTCAGAGAGCCTCTGACATAGCAAGGGCTCAGAAAAGATTTGCTGTAAAGAATGGCAGAGTACAGGCATAGATATTGAATAAAAAAGATAAAAAAGGCATGGAAAAATATATAAATTCATAAGTAAACAATACCTGATTTGTAAATTTATTTCCTTCCAGTTATTACTAGGATTTATGACAAATATTGACTTGGAATTGAGAAAATGCTCAATTTCACCGATGTGACAGAGTTTATTCTTTTGGGACTGACCAGTCGTCAGGAATGGCAAGTCCTCTTTTTCATCATTTTTCTCGTGGTCTATATTGTCACTGTGGTGGGCAATATTGGCATGATCATGTTAATTAAGGTCAGTCCACAGCTTAACAGCCCCATGTACTTTTTTCTCAGTCATTTGTCATTTGTGGATGTGTGGTTTTCTTCCAATGTGACCCCCAAAATGCTGGAAAACCTGTTATCCGAGACAAAAACTATTTCTTATGCCGGTTGTTTGGTACAGTGTTTCTTCTTCATCGCCCTCGTCCACGTAGAAATTTTCATTCTGGCTGTGATGGCCTTTGATAGGTACATGGCAATCGGGAAACCTCTGCCGATACTCAGGAAACCCTGTTTGGGTAGAGTCTCCGTTTCCCCTGCGAGGGGGGATGGGGATGGGCATGCTGAGAGCTGGTATTTCCAGGCTTTTGTTCTCTGGCGGCTTTCCCTGGTGGTCTGCTGTGCCTCTTCTGATAGAGCAGCAGCNTGATAGAGCAGCAGCGGCTGAAATTCAGCCTCTGTCTCAGAACAGAGGGATTGCGGATCGTTCTCCACTGATGTTCTGGCCACTTTAACTCTGTTTCTGTTGGTGCTGCTCAACCCTGCAGCATCCCGGGCTGTGCGCCCCACACCCGGCATCCCAGCCTTCACTTCCAGGGCCGGCGCTTCTCTGTCCTTTGTGTTTCTAACCCTGCCAGCCATCAGTCGCCAGCCGCCCCGCACGCGCTCCCAGAGCTCCCGGTCTCAGTCTGCTGTCTTGCGGGTACTGTCCGCGAGTCCGCCTGCTCCCCCGTGCAGGTGGCCCGGCGGCTGCCAGCTGCCCCGCGCGTGCTCCCGGATCTCCCGGTCTCAGTCTGGATCCAGTGAGCACACCGGAGTTCCGGAGCTCGTGAGATGCTTGTTGGCATGCACTCCCGGCTCACGGTCTCAGTCTGCTGTCTCGAGGGTGCGGGTCCGCGGTCCGCCCGCTCCCTGGTGCAGGTGGCTCACCAGCCGCCAGCTGCCCCGCGCGTGCTCCCGGAGCTCCCGGTCTCAGTCTGGACCCAGTGAGCACACTCGAGTTCCGGAGCTCCGTGAGATGCTTGGTAGTGTGCCCCCCCGGCTCACGGTCTCAGTCTGCTGTCTCAAGGGTGCGGGTCCATGGTCTGCCCGCTCCCCGGAGCTCCGTGAGATGCTTGGTAGCGCGCCCCCCCGGCTCACGGTCTCAGTCTGCTGTCTCGAGGGTGCGGGTCCGCGGTCCGCCCGCTCCCTGGTGCAGGTGGCTCACCAGCCGCCAGCCGCCCCGCGCGTGCTCCCGGGGCTCCCAGTCTCAGTCTGGACCCAGTGAGCACACTGGAGTTCCGGAGCTCCGTGAGATGCTTGGTAGCTCGCCCCCCCGGCTCACGGTCTCAGTCTGCTGTCTCAAGGGTGCGGGTCCATGGTCTGCCCGCTCCCCGGTGCAGGTGGCTACTGCTTCCCGGGGCCCGGACATGGTGGCTCCCTCCCCTTTCCATTTATCTTCCGATATCTGTGCGTGGTTTCACGGCTGCCTGCTTTGTACCTCGATACTCAGTGCTGGAGTTGTTCATTTGTAGAGATCCAGATGTATCTTCCTGCCTCTCAGGCTGATTCTGTGGATGTTCCTGCTGGTCTGGGACCTATCCAGCTCAACTCAGAGGACCGGCTGAAAAAGGGGTCCTCTACTCCTCCGCTATCTTAACTCTGCCTAAAACTTGGACTCTCGAAGTCTCTATATCAATATGTATGTATACATACATCAATAATCTGCCGTTCTGGTGTAGAAAATACATAAGTACAGCGATGTAACACACAGACTTAAATTACACATTTAAGTAATTACAAATTTGTCTGCAAAGATGTAAATATAAAATGACATTGATATGAGGATAAACATTCTTTGTCCATTTTTGAGTTTTCATTTTCTTCAAGGGGAACCAGAAATGCACATGAACTCATTTCCACACATACACATATGTCATTGGCAACATTTTAAAGCTCTTTGCATTTAAACAAACTGCTAATTTAGATTAAATTCTAATACCGTATCACTACGCCTATAGTTTCAAAACTTAAACCCCCTAAAAACTTTAAGGTCTACCTCAATGTTACTTTGGGGGTTAGTTTAAAGTAACTTCCTCAGGACAACTGTTTATTCACCATTTGTTGGAGAACTCTTGGTATGCCAATTAGCTGCTGATTACTAATAAATTTCAAAGCATGGTTTTAAAGCATTTAAATATTACATAGTCTGTTAGCAGGTGGATTTGGATCTCTGTTATCTCTCTCTCTCTCTTTCCTCCCCCCAAATGAAAACCTATCCCTATTTACTTTTTTGAGAGTTAGTTTAGTGTTCCATAAAGAGTGAGGACATCATGTTCCTGGTTTGAGTTTCCAAATTTCAAGTTAATTTGTGGGTGGCCTTGGATAAATCATTTTTTATTATTTATCCAGTTAACTTTTAGTTTGTAGTCACTACTCTCCAAGGTCTGTCCAAGCTCATAATTTCTATGAATCTAGCTTCTTTAGTAGAACTTAAAGCAATTTTGCCATTTGTTGAGAATTTGGGATATTTTTGTAAAATACTTTGAAAAATAAATCTTATTGTTACACTTATTTCTACTTCTGTCACATTCATTATATTTAAGCATCTCCAACATAAAGTGCATTAATCTCTCCTTGTCATGATGCAAACCAAGAATATTTTCTCAAGATGCATAACTGCTAAGTGTGAATGAAAGAAGGCAGGACTCATGTAAAGATGGGAGAGATTACATCATGTTATCAAGAATTTTGATTTCTTAATTTTACTATAAGGGTTACCCCTCTCATTAACAGTCCTTGACTTCTCCTACCCCTGAGACATTTCTGGTGTTTCAATCATTATTCCTTTCATAATTACCTGGGTGGTTTCTTGGGGAGGTGCTCTTAATGACCCCAGTGTTCCCAATTCTATGATAAATAGTGAGAATTGTCATCTGATGCTCTCCTCTGCTGAAGGTAGGTCTGCAAACTGTACACTCTTTGCAACACAGATTAATGCAGTCAAATCTGTTCATTTTTATCCATATTTTGAAGATAAGACTGAAACTTTATTTGTAGACTTACTTGTTATCACAGTACTTTATATTATATGATATTACTGGGAAATATTCTTTCTCTACCCATTCAAAACATCCTAAGAATGAGCTCATTACAATGAAGATTTATAAAATTTTATCCTTGTTTGTTACCCTTTACACTCTTCTCTGCAAATAGCATTGATTTTCACATTGTTGTTTTAAAGTAGATGTGAATGGAGTTGAGGATATTGTATCAGTGGTAATGAATGGGCCAGTAATTGTACCTTTATTGTTTTTCTTTATGGGAAATTCCTGAAAGGTTAATAAAAATATACATATTTTTGAAATTATACATTCTATCTTCTCAATTGCACTTATGCAATAAATTGGCTCTACCCCAGAACTCACTTGGTCATCCGATCCCAGATCTAAACTTTGAGGGGGAGGGAGAAGCAATGGCCTACTACCTCTGTAATTTAGCCTGCTCGAGGGTTGTGCCAAGTTCTTCTAGTTCATCTAGGATGGACTGTTAAAAGGAGAATGTTGTCTTAGAGGATAATCAAAGTAAAATTTAAATGTAAAGAAATAGGATAGTAGAATAGGTCATCAAAGAGGCAGCAATATAAGGTCATTAAGGGTACAATACTGGAGTTAAATTAATTGGTTTGCATCCTAATCTGGTCAATTAGCACTTGTCTGGCTAGGGAGACCTACTTAGTCCCAGTGCTTTGGTTTCCTCACTGCAAAGTGATGACGCTAATAGAATCTGTTTCATAGGAACATTGCAAGCAAAAGGCTCAGAGAACACTCAGTAAAGGTTAGCTATTATTAGTGATGTTATAAAGCTGAGACTGTTGTCACCAGAAAAATCTGTCTTAGTCTCTTTTTAACGTTGGAATATTATAATGTATTCCATAAAGCTGAACTAGAGATCACAACACTTTTTAAAAAAAATCATAACATTACATGTTACCTCTAAGCTAGGCAACTTAAAGAGGTTGCAAGATGAATGAGACAAACTCTGCTACCACAGAACTAAGGACTATGTGTAGAGAAAAAGAAATGCACACTCATGCAGGGACAAAAACAAAATTGGAGAAATAGTATTAGTTTATATTTTAAGATACCTTGATGCTTTCTATTTTTTTATATTTAACAAATATGTTTATATTGTTTTATGCTTAACACGGTAAAGTAGTGCCATTAACCCAAGTCAACTCTGTGAACTGGAGAATCATGGGTTCATCAAGTGGGGTCAAGAGTTCTTACATAGAGAATTCCATGACCTTAGCTCTCTTCCCCAATCAGACTGCAGCTATCATCTGATTCAGTATTCTCACTTGAGCCAAAAGATGAGTTACGATCATAGAAATCTATAGTAATGGGTAACTTAGAGCAGAATTAAAACTTTGGTGCCTATTATGTTAGGTGACCAATTAATAGCATATTTAATTCTACCATTAAACATTTTCAGGGTAAGAAAATAGTTCATAAAGATTAATTCACTTACTGAATTCATCCTGCTACTAAGTGCAGGGGGCCATGATATAATCACAGAGCTCATACTTCTTTTTTTTTTTTAACTATATAAAGGGATGTCTCTAGCAACACTTTTTTTCACCATGCCAAGCTAATATTTCTCCTTCTGAGCTTTTGCATTTCATGCCATTTATCCTTCATATTTCTACACAGTTTGCTCTTTCTCACCAACTCAGCAGTCCCCTCCTCAGAGAAATCTTTGATCATTCTGTCTGTACCCTTCCTCCTCTTATTTCTTATCTTCTGAGAATACTGTAGTTTTGTCGCTGTAGGTCCACTCCCTAAAGTATCTCATTTGTGCATTTGTGTATTGCTTACTCTTTTCAATGAGAATAGAGTATGATGCAAACCAGAATCTTGTACATCTTGCTCACTCTCAGATTTCCAGAATTTAGAATACTGCCAGATACAGGGGCACCTGGGTGGCTCAGTCAGTTAAGCGCCTGATGCTTGATTTCAGCTCAGGTCATGATTTCAGGGCTGTGGGATCGAGCTCCATGTTGGGCTCTGTGCTGGGCATAGAGCCTGCTTGGGATTCTCTGTCTGTCTGTCTGTCTCTCCCACCCCTCTCTCCCTCTCTTAAAAAACAAAACAAAAGAACTTCTAGATATAACAAATATATCTGCCATAATATTGGCTCCAATGTTTGTAAATCAATTAAGGTAAACAATTATAAACCAAGGCCCATTTTCGAGAGTAATAGACCCTTCAAACACTATTATTATGGGGAGATCAAATTTCCAAGATGGTGCTAATCCTACAGATACGTCCTTAAGAACTTATGGCAAGTTTTTACTTCTTGAGAGAAGTGAGCTGGAAAAGTGTAGTAAATGGCGAAAATATTGTTTGGGAACCTTTTCCTTGAGAGAATGTTAAATGTGAGTATCATAAGTAGGTGTAGAATTGATTGGTTCTGAAAACCAGTGGAATCGGAAACAACCTATCACCTAAATTTTACTTCAGGATATTTACTTGTTGACATAATTTTGACAGTGGGTGCAGCAATCAGACAAGCATAATGTTTAGTTCAATAAAATAAAATATGGCTAGGAATTTCATATGTTGAAGGCATATGATAGCATATGGTAGGGCAAATATGTCAATACTAGATTGTAACGTCAACGTGTAAGTCCGTAAATTGGAGAGAATTTAGCCATTCCCTGACAATTTTCAGTTCGCTTGAATCATATTTGTGCCTCGAGATTTTTAACTTTAGTGTAATAATCTAGCAAAATGTAAATGTTCAATTTTAATAATACATCAGAGCGGTGTATGTTGTTGTCTATTTTACCGATAAAGAACTAATAAATATTGGTGGTAACTACCTACCTATAAGCCCTACTAAAGCAAACAATGAAGCCTACATATTCTAATCTTGGACATGGTGCAAAATCGCATTGATTTTTCAATGATTTCACTTAGAATAAAGATAAATGTAGCTCGAAAGTTTCAAGAATAAAACAGACCCATTCCTGTTTTTTTTTTTTTTTTTTCATTTCTCTGTAGGTACTACAGACTGGCTCTATGTTAAAGCAATGCCAAATTTCACGGATGTGACGGAATTTATTCTTCTGGGCTTGACCAGCCGTCAGGAGTTTCAAGTCCTCTTTTTTGTGGTATTCCTAGTGGTTTACATGATCACTCTGTTAGGGAACGTTGGTATGGTCATTTTGATCAGCATCAGTCCTCAGCTTCAGAGCCCCATGTACTTTTTCTTGAGTCATTTGTCTTTTGTGGATGTGTGGTTCTCTTCCAATGTCACCCCCAAAATGCTGGAAAACTTATTATCAGAGACAAAAACCATTTCCTATGTGGGGTGTTTGGTGCAGTGCTACTTTTTCATTGCCCTTGTGCACGTGGAGGTCTATATCTTGGCAGTGATGGCTTTTGATCGTTACATGGCCATCTGCAACCCTTTGCTTTATGGCAGTAAAATGTCCAGGGCTGTCTGTGTTCGGCTTATCTCTGTGCCTTATGTCTATGGGTTCTCTGTTAGTCTAATATGTACACTATGGACATATGGCTTACACTTCTGTGGAAACTTCGAAATCAACCACTTCTATTGTGCAGACCCTCCCCTCATCAAGATTGCCTGTGGGGGGGTCCACATCAAAGAATACACGATGATTGTCATTGCTGGGATTAACTTCACATATTCTCTCTGTGTGGTCCTCATCTCCTACACCCTTATTGTAGTCACCGTGCTACGCATGCGCTCCGCTGATGGCAGGAGGAAGGCATTCTCCACATGTGGGTCTCACTTGACAGCTGTGACCATGTTTTATGGGACTCTCATATTCATGTATCTCAGGCGGCCCACTGAAGAGTCCGTGGAGCAGGGGAAAATGGTGGTTGTGTTTTATACCACAGTGATCCCCATGCTGAATCCCATGATCTACAGCCTGAGGAACAAGGATGTGAAAGAGGCCATCAACAAAGCAATTGCCAAGGCAAACTTGGGGCAGTGAAACTGCAGTAAATATTTTTGTGTATGTTGCTACCTATTATAAATGTCCAGGCACAAAAGTCTTCACTCAACAAGGATTTTCTAAAGGCAACTCTTACGTACAATAAAAGGTCCGATCTAACACAGTGATGGTTTACCTCAGGAATGGACTCCAATTGTTAAAACTGCTTTATTCCAGATACACAACCATACCATCAAAACAGAAACATTAATGTCATTCACAGTGTACATAAAATTGTAAGTGTAGTCATTGGAGGAACTCATAAAAGCCCTATATAAATAAATGTTAATTAAATGTACCTTTGGTAGAGTTGAACATGATTTTCTAGGGTATTTTCTCCATAGGCATGCTCCTCCACCTAGGTTTCATATGAAATTTATAATTTCATAAGAAAAAGAGTAAGAATTCATGCATTTTTCATGACCTTCAGGATGTCAATGCTCCCTGCTTAACCAAAAAAGTATTCTGTAATGTTTATGTACACATGGCCTTCTGAAAATGGGATTGTATTCAGAATCTTCAACCTATGTCTCAGTACAATTAAAAGTTCTATCCTCGGTATGTTTTTTTTTTTTGGAGTGAACAATGTTCCTGCTTCAGTGAGCTGTTCAATTACTCTAACTCTATTCCTTAGTTTGGATTCTGGTATAACTTTTTTTTTTTTTTAAAGATTTTATTTATTTATTCGACAGAGAGAGAGAGAGAGAAGCCAGGGGAGCAGCAGGCAGTGAGAGAGGGAGGAGGAGACTCGCTGCTGAGCAGGAAGCCTGATGCGGGGCTCAATCCCAGGACCCTGGGATCACGACCTGAGCTGAAGGCAGACGCTTAACTGACTGAGCCACCCAGGCGCCCCTTGATTCTGGTATAACTCTTGATATAATCTGCTAAATACAGAACCAAAGAACATAACGTTAGTGAGAAGAAACTAGGATACAACAATAATTTCAAACCATATCAACCGAAGGTTTAATGGGACAAAATCTGGCAGCCAAAGGCCAGATTTTATATGTCAGAAAATTTTTATGTATCAGAAAATTCATACTGTTTCATTTTTTCATTGTGATGAGGACAGGAAACTCCTTTGTTGTAAGTATTCACCCTTTTAACGTCAGGAAATTTATTATTTATTTTTGTGACTTTCTGTTTATTTATGAGGCTCCTTCTCATTTGCAATGGTTGTCATCTAAAGTTCAGTTTTCAGATTTATTTAGATAAAATTATGAGTTAAAGAAAAAATGTTAAATAAATAACAAATGTGATATGCCAATGAGGAAAAGTCATAAGGCATAATAATCTAAAAGTCAAAAAACACAACTGATGACCACTATCACATACACACATGCACACACACACACACCTGCTTATCATATATACATATATATACACACACACACACCTGCTTATCATATATATACACACACACACCCCTGCTTATCATATATATATACACACACACACACACTTGCTTATCATATATATATATACACACACACACCTGCTTATCATATATATATACACACACACCTGTTTATCATATATATATACACACACACACACACCTGCTTAACATATATATATACACACACACACCTGTTTATCATATATATACACACACACACCTGCTTATCATATATATATACACACACACACACACCTGCTTATCATATATATATATACACACACACCTGCTTATCATATATATATATATACACACACACACCTGTTTATCATATATACACACACACACACCTGCTTATCATATATATATATATATACACACACACCTGCTTATCATATATATATACACACACACCTGCTTATCATATATATATACACACACACACCTGTTTATCATATATATATACACACACACCTGTTTATCATATATATATACACACACACACACACCTGCTTATCATATATATATACACACACACACACCTGTTTATCATATATATATACACACACACCTGTTTATCATATATATACACACACACACACACACCTGCTTATCATATATATATACACAAACACACACCTGTTTATCATATATATATACACACACACCTGCTTATCATATATATATACACACACACACACCTGTTTATCATATATACACACACACACACACCTGCTGATCATATATATATACACACACACCTGTTTATCATATATACACACACACACACCTGCTTATCATATATATATATACACACACACACCTGTTTATCATATATACACACACACACCTGCTGATCATATATATATACACACACACACCTGTTTATCATATATACACACACACACACCTGCTTATCATGTATACACACACACCTGCTTATCATATATATACACACACACACACACACACCTGCTTATCATATATATATACACACACACACACCTGTTTATCATATATATATACACACACACACACCTGCTTATCATATATATATACACACACACACACCTGCTTATCATATATATATACACACACACACACCTGCTTATCATATATATATACACACACACACACCTGCTTATCATATATATATACACACACACACACCTGCTTATCATATATATATACACACACACACACCTGCTTATCATATATATATACACACACACACACCTGCTTATCATATATATATACACACACACACACCTGCTTATCATATATATATACACACACACACACCTGCTTATCATATATATATACACACACACACACCTGCTTATCATATATATATACACACACACACACCTGCTTATCATATATATATACACACACACACACCTGCTTATCATATATATATACACACACACACACCTGCTTATCATATATATATACACACACACACACCTGCTTATCATATATATATACACACACACACACCTGCTTATCATATATATATACACACACACACACCTGCTTATCATATATATATACACACACACACACCTGCTTATCATATATATATACACACACACCTGCTTATCATATATATACACACACACACACCTGCTTATCATATATATATACACACACACCTGTTTATCATATATATATACACACACACACACCTGTTTATCATATACACACACACACACACCTGCTTATCATATACACACACACACACACACACCTGCTTATCATATATATACACACACACACACCTGCTTATCATATATATATACACACACACACACACCTGTTTATCATATATACACACACACACACACCTGCTTATCATATATACACACACACACACACATACACACATATATATGTAGTTACTGTGCATATATCATATACAATAATGCATATAATATATATACAATAATTGTATATATATTATATACAATAATGCATACAGCTACTTCTTGGAGGTACTGTCTAGCAGGTACTACTTCCCATTGGGTTTATATATTTCCCTCTGTCTTAATTTTTTCAGAGTCCAATAATATCTGCAATGTCCAAGACCATTACATGGCTGGAGTGAGACAAAATCCAGTAAGTCTGTTGTGAAAGTCTCTGTCGTTATACCATTGGTTTATTGTAGTCATGTAACATTCAAACAGCATTGGAGAGAACTCAGTTATCCAATGTGCTTCCCACACTGTTCAATGAACTATAGCCCTAGGACGGAACCAGCTTTGAGTTTCTGCACCATGCACTCAGAATTTAAAAATGTTAAAGCAGTTAATTTTTCATCTTTTTCTCACCACTAAGAGGTGGTTTTGAGCAGCCAGAGATATTAGCCAATGTCACTTAGCTGACAGTGGTAAAACGTAGGTTTGAACTCAAGACCTTAGGAATTCAAGAACTAGCTTCTATTTAACTAAGATGCCATGGCTTGAATGCAGACAGATTTTGACTTCTGGTCATGCCTGGGTTTGCATCACAAGGCTCTTGAGATGACAACATTGATGACAGAGAGAATAAAAAGAATTAGCTCATAGTAAGAAAGCACTCATACATAACCCTGGCACATATCACTAGTGTGGCTTCATTTGATAATGAACTTCATTTTGTTTGTTTTTTGTTCATTGTGTTCACTGTTAATTATTTATAATTTCATTATTGAATGGACAAAATATAGTGCCTGCATCACTGGGTCCAATCTAACACCTACCATGGTACGTAGGTCATAAGAACATAGTCTTACAGTTGAGCAGACCGATTTATTTAGAATCCATTTACCTTCTACTTGTCCTATTGTTGGATGAGGTCATTGGGAGGACACGACTGCCAGTTGACTCTCAAGCTGAACCAGGGCACTTGAGGGCTCCTCACTCCTTCCCCTGTCTTTGGAATGTTCTCCCACAGTAGGAGTCATTTTCAAGGATGCAGCCTTGGAGAATAAGGTGTTGAAGACCATCTGGACATACATGTGACTGAACCCTGTGCAGGCCTCCATATAAACTTCTAAGATTGTGGCCGGTATTTGTGAAGATTTATGTCTTATGGCCACCGAGGCAGGACTCACATGTAAGTTCCCTCGCTTATGAAACTGCACCTATCAATCTGTCTCTTTCTTTGGTCTATCTATGCCCTTATGTAAGGAAGCCAGTTTCAGATTTTACCAAGGAAACTCCCAAGGTTAGAAATTAACACGTATTGCATGGAGCACTGGGTGTTATAAGCTAACAATGAATCATTGAACACTACATAAAAAAAAAAAGGAAATTAACACATAAAAAAATGTTTCACTTTAAAGCCACAGGAACAACTCAAAGTGTCTTAATAAAAATAAGTGACAAACAACTGTGTTTTGTTTTAGTTTCTGTTTTTAAATGAAATTACAATGGTATTTTATGAAACTCAAGGGCAGAGAACANAAAGGAAATTAACACATAAAAAAAATGTTGTTTCACTTTAAAGCCACAGGAACAACTCAAAGTGTCTTAATAAAAATAAGTGACAAACAAGTGTGTTTTGTTTTAGTTTCTGTTTTTAAATGAAATTACAATGGTATTTTATGAAACTCAAGGGCAGAGAACAGAACCAGGGCTCACAAGAAGCCAGTAGTTGGGCCTTGAAGTTGAAGACCAAAAATTTTTCTTGCTTGGATTTCTTATTTTTCTTTCTCTACAGACCAGCTTTCTGTTTCTTAGTGCACAGGGAAGTCTTGAATGGAAACCTCAGCTCCAGTATGCACTTAACCTAAGATTAAGTGATCAGTTGAGAGTCACTGGAATTATAGGATTACAATGGCAAATTCCCTTGAAAGACATTTGATTGGCTTATTCTCAGTTATGTGATCACCTCAATGTAGTGTGCTTTTAGGGGTAGGACTCCTAGTGCAATGGCAGAAGTCACATTCCACCTCTGTGAGGAAGGAGATTCTCAGAGGGGACAGGGTCCTTGTAAACAGGAGAGCAGTCTACACTGTGTTCCTTTTGTTTCCTTTTTATTTTTATATTAATATTTTTTTACTATATTATGTTAGTCACCATACAGTACATCCCCGGTTTCTGATGTAAAGTTCGATGATTCATTAGTTGCGTATAACACCCAGTGCACCATGCAATACGTGCCCTCCTTACTACCCATCACCAGCCTATCCCATTCCCCCACCCCCTCCCCTCTGAAGTCTTCAGTTTGTTTCTCAGAGTCCATAGTCTCTCATGCTTCATTCTCCCTTCTGATTACCCCTCCTTTCTTTATCCCTTTTTTCCCCTACTGATCTTCCTAGTTCCTAGTTATGTTTCATAGATGAGAGAAACCATATGATAATTGTCTTTCTCTGTTTGACTTATTTCACTTAGCATTATCTCCTCCAGTGCCGTCCATGTTGCAGCAAATGTTGAGAACTCGTTCTTTCTGATAGCTGAGTAATATTCCATTGTATGTATGGACCACAGCTTCTTAATCCAGTCATCTGTTGAAGGGAATCTCGGCTTCTTCCACAATTTAGCTATTGTGGACAAAGCTGCTATGAACATTGGGGTGCATATGGCCCTTCTCTTCACTACATCTGTATCTTTGGGGTAAATACCCAGTAGTGCAATGGCTGGATCATAGGGTAGCTCTATTTTTAACTTTTTAAGGGACCTCCACACTGTTTTCCAGAGTGGCTGTACCGACTTGCATTCCCACCAACAGTGTAGGAGGGATCCCCTATCTACACATCCTCTCCAACAATTGTTGTTTCTTGCCTTTTGTTTCCTTACCCACTCACTCCTCTCCTCTATCACCATTCAGAATAGTTACAGGGGTTGTATTAGACACTGAGAGGGACACACTGTAGAAGATAAATTCATCAAACTCTATCCTGGGAATGAGCTTGCCAGACTGAAAGCCTAAACCGTGTGTCTGAGCCAAACCCAGGCATGTCATAACATACTGGCAGGATAGCAGAGCAGAAGGGATATTTGTACTGTATTTGCATAGGAGGCTGGTGGGCTTCACCCAAAAGAATCAGGACTTGGAATTTGTCTTTTTTTTTTTTTAATATGCTTATGATATTTGTTTTCCACACTGGTACCACCTTATCCCCCATGTTCCCCTGTTCTCCTTGGGGCCTGATGCAATGCTCCCACACTTGAAAGTCTTCTCGAGGCACTTGTGACTACTAGCTCATGCTACTGGAATTTTTGCCTTGGTGACACATTAATTGCTTTAATAACCCTTTTCCGACCTTTTAATTCTCTCTGAGTCTTACTAACTTCTATCAAAATTGAAAGGTTTTTTTGTAATTATTTCATTGCTATCTGCCTTCTCTACCAGACTGATCGCCCTATTGGGCAGGAATGCGCTTGCTTTGGCTCACAATATCAGGCACACAGTGGACATTGGGCATTTGAATTTATAGTGGAAAAATAAATAGATTACATTACAGTTGAAAGTTTAAATGGATTTTGGATTATTTTATTTTATAATCATGCAACATATAGCTATATTCTTGGGATGTGACAGCAATCGTAATTATCACTTGTTTTTAAACTACCCCCTGCCTATCCCCCAACCCTCTGTAAAGTCCCCATAACCCCCAAAATTCAAAGAAACTTTGCAAACACAGCTTTGCTTAGGGAATTTAAGGATAGTTGACATTTTTGCTTTGATAGGGTAATAAAAGGTATAGCTTTTTAAAAGGTAATCCTGATTCTCAGATCTGCTTAGTGAAAAGTGACATCTTTTCAAAGGACATGATAACTGTAACACCAGGGAGTGACCAGTAGTGAATCTCCTGGTGGTCAGAGGCAGAGTGAGGACTGATGGTTAGCAGACCAGGTGCAGGTGGGGGCAGGCTATAAAATGACATGCGGATGGACAAGAAACTTACTTCACCACATTTCCTGCCCCTTTCTCTGTCTTCCACTGATTTACAAAACAGAAATACTTTTGAAAGAAACCGTTGATTCTTATTATCAGTTGAATAGAAACTATCCAGGTCAGGGCTATCAGAGTCATATACACAAACAGTAGCAATTTGTTCAGAGTCTAAATTCTACTCCTTTAAACATTTCATCTTATTATACACTATACGAAGAATAGAATTCATGTACAAGATAATTTTACTCATATAGTGTGGTCAAAATGAATTTTCTCCATCAGATGATTATAAAAGGTTATAAAAACAATATATCTACATAGCATTGCTCCAAGTCAGATATTTTTCCAAATCATTTTTTAAAGTTTGTTAGAAGCAGGACATAACCTTTGTCAATTGCTTTCCTTAAGGCATTTTTTACCTCTTGGTTCCTCAAGCTATAGATCATGGGGTTTAGCATAGGAATTACTATTGTGTAGAACACAGAGGCCATTTTGTCTGTGTCAAGGGAATGGTTTGATTTTGGCTGCAGATACATGAAGATCAGAGTCCCATAGAATATAGTCAGAGCGGTTAGGTGAGAGGCACAAGTAGAGAAAGCTTTGCACCTCCCTTCTGTGGATTGGATTTTCAAGATGGCAGCCACGATGTGTAAGTAAGAAATAAGAACAGTGGTCAAAGAGCTGATCATGTTGAATCCAGCAAAGATGAAAATCAAGATTTCTTTGAGGCTGGTGTCTGAGCAGGCAAGGGCCATCAAAGGGACATCGTCACAATAGAAGTGATTGATGATATTGGGGCCACAATAAATCAATTGGAAAGTAACAACTGTGTGGAGCAAAGCAACAGAGAAGCTATATAAGTAGGGGCCTATTACCAATTGCATACACATCTGTCGGGACATGATCACCATGTAGAGAAGAGGATTGCAGATGGCCACATAACGATCATAAGCCATTACTGCAAGAAGGAACATCTCTGAAATCAGGAAGTTCAGGAAGAAGCCCAGCTGTGCTGCACATGCATAGAAAGATATAGACCTGTGCTCGGTCAGGAGGGTCTCCAGGAACTTGGGGGCTACCGATGAGGAGTAGCAGAGGTCTACAAAGGCCAGATTACTGAGAAAAAAGTACATGGGTGTGTGAAGTCGAGAATCCAGTTGGATTAATGAAATCATCCCAAGATTCCCTACCAAAGTTAGAGTATATACCACTGAAATGAGCAGAAAGAGAATGATTTCAAACTCTCTATGGACTGAAAAACCCAAAAGAATGAATTCCATCACCTTGGTGCTATTCCTTCCAGCCATTTATTCCAGTCTCTTAGCTGCTGAAAAAAAACAAGATAGAGCCAGAGACAAATTATTTAGTCAAGGAATTGTCACCAGATGCCAACTCTTGTGTGTTTTAGCTTCAGAAATTATAGTTTTTTGAGGTGGAATATCAGAACAAACAAATACATCCCATTTCAAACTTCTCTTGCTGGCTGTTTATAATTTTCTAGGTCAAAAATTGAGGGACAATAAAAAAGAAATCAATTGATGGCTATATAGTAAAAATAACAGAGAAACAAAAAAATCTTTATATGTTTGTAAAGATATTTAATATTTTAGATATAGATTATTTTAAATTACACTGGATAAGGGGAAGAAAACAATTTTTTATTTCCTGTCCCTTTACTTCCTTCTTGGTGGAACAAAGCCATAATGTATCCATTTGTCTTTTTTTTCTATTTTAATACATATGCATTGTGTTAAATGAAAAGGTAAGCAGAATAGTCAATGGGAAAACATGGGCCATTAAATGCTGCTACTTGTAAGTGTACGTGTTAGTTCATTTTCAATACTGCATTCTAAAAAGTAAAAAACAATACACTTGTGAGTAGGGTTAGAATATGTATTTTTTAAGAGGTATCGTTCTTTGGATTATAGTGTTTATGGCATTCTATTTTAATTACTTCCAACATTTATAGTTAGAAATGTTTTCCACCATCTCTGCTAAATTCTCAGTGAAACAATAGCATACATTCTTACTTTTAAGAGGTGGCAATCTCTTTGTCAAAAGAAAGAATAATTTTCAGGAAGCAATACTCTTATCATATGATGTTTGTAGTTTTCACTGTTAAAGCAATGACCTTTGGGCACCTGGGTGGCTCAGTTGGTTACGCATCTGCCTTAGGCTCAGGTCCTGATCCAGGGTCCTGGGATGGAGTCCCACATCTGGTTCCCTGCTCAGCAGGGAGTCTGCTTCTCCCTTTCTCCCTCTCCCTCCACCCTTCTCCCCATCCCCCATCTTGTGCTCTCTCTCTCATGTTCTCTCTCTCAAATAAATAAACAAAATATTTTTTAAAAAGCAATGACTCTCATGTCCACAGTTATGAATATATCAGTACTTTTTGGTCCAACTTAGGGATACATGTCAGTCGGTCTGCAACTTAAGTAACTGAAGGAGGAGGAAGCAGACAAATGGGATAGCCCAGATTATGAACAGTCTTCCTTTATTTGGTGAGAGTCATTTCCCCTATTGGATTCTATATTCATAGGACATGTGAAGCCATGTCTTTCTCCAGTTGCTACCATATTCACAGTATTCTTAGCCCATTGACCTTCAGTGCCTTCTCACCTCCACCTCAACAGTCAGAATTAATTTATCTTGTTCCTCTGTATGTAACTCGCCTATGGTTATCATAACCCATATGGTGTGGTTATTGGAAGTTGGCCTCTGGATTCCACCTCTGAGACTGTGAAAGCTAACTTTTAATTTTGGGAGGAAAGTAAAAGGTAAGAATTTCTCACCATATCAAATACACACATACATACATACAGTGTGCGAAATAGAAAGAATCATCTCCTTTCCTCCCCAAAGTTATTACCCAAAGGGAAATAGTTTTGTCTAAATGGTCAGAAAAATTGTCTTTTAAATTTTCTCTTCTTCCTTTATTGATTCAGCTTAATCCTGCAAATGGTACCTAATGCCTTCTCCAAAAGTAAACAAAACATATACATGCATATATATACACGCAAACACAGACATGTATTCATACAGACATATATAAGTGATGTATATGGATGTATATATATACATGTGTATTACATATAAACACATACATACATATTCATATACATAAAATCTGACATGAAAACAATTTTATGTCTCATTCATTTACTTTCTCCTTGGTAGAACCTAAGTTCACCTTGTGAGAGGTGTATTAGAATCTTGGAACTGGCTTGTCTTCCTGAGCTGGCGTCTTACCACAGCTGTACTTGCTATAACTCCCTATTCTGGGTGTAGAATAAAAGAGGGAACAAGAAAGTGCTGATGGGATCACTTTGGATGTTTGAGAGGCGGAAGTTGTAGTATTCAGTTAATTTACTTTGCACACACACTGGAATCAGGCTCATTTCCTTTCCTCGTACATCCATTAAAAGAAAGGAAAAAAATTGCAAAATCCACACTTTCATCAATCAGATTTTGAAAAGACCAGCCCCCATTTTTATGTATTACTTTCACTTATGAATATCTTTTTAATACACATCTCTTGAACCCTTCAAGATTTTCTTCTGAGGGGTGCCTGGGTGGCTCAGTCGTTGAGCGTCTGCCTTCGGCTCAGGGCATGATCCCGGGGTCCGTGATTGAGCCCCGCATCAGGCTCCCCTGCTCCGCTGGGAGCCTGCTTCTTCCTCTCCCACTAGCCCTGCTTGTGTTCCCTCTCTCGCTGGCTGTCTCTCTCTCTGTCAAATAAATAAATAAATAAATTCTTTAAAAAAAAAAAAAAGATTTTCTTCTGAGAGAAAGGTGACTCACACACAAATGCTTGTGTTCTACAGAAACCGACTCTGAACTTGTATCAACAGATGAAACGTATTTCTTCCGAAGGAAGCCTGAGTCTCAGGGAGCTGTGTGTGTGTGGGCGGGGGGTGGGGGGGGAGGAGCTTATTTTGGGAGTGTCAGGAGGCTTGTTTCATTCTTGTGGATAGATGTCAGCTTTATCCAGTGGGAGCAGAGTTAGACAGGGTCAGCTGCTTTCTTTTTAATGGGGAAAACTGGATGACTTGGGGAAGGTCTGTGGAAACGACCAACTGTACCCATTTAACCTACCTGGTTGTAGAAGAAAACTTCCCCCGAATGTTTTCACAGGAGCCTCTTCCGATGACTCTCAGACAGTGAGGGTATGTGAATGTGATATAGGCTTTATACCATGGAGTCTTATTCCCTACAGAGTTAATTCCCAGGGTTCCCCATACACGACTGCCTTAGGGTCACCGATGCTCCAGGGCACAACTATGATTAAAAAGTTCTAATTAGAAAAAAATTAGTCCATAAAACAAAATTAACATTAGGTCTTATTCAAATTAGAATGATCTCACCATAAAATCACTAGTCTTTGGTTACCTATGTCCAATCCAATTTGTGTAAACAAAACAAAGAAAAGCAAAACCAAATGGCAAGCAATTTAGATGTTATGACCAATTCTAATGTTGTCATCATTTGTTTATAATTGTCCCTTCCTGTCCCTGTGACCATCTTAGAGGGATTCTGATTTAATCAGTTGTCTTATCATCTAGCTGAGTGTGTTTTATACCTAGAAGTTATAAATTTTTAAGGAGGCAATTCTGTTTATTTTTTCTTTGAGGCAATTCTGTTTTTTTCTTTGCTAAGTGTGGACATGAAAATAATAACAAATCCTCTTTATTTAATCAACTAGCTTCTGATTATAATAAATACCTTGGAGTTTTAGAAACCTATCAAAAACATTTTTATATATCTTTTCTTTTGTAAAAAAATCTTTTACAGAATATAAACAAAATATATGCATATGTATGCTGATTATAAAACTCTATATGTAGGAAGATATAACTGCAAATATAAAAATAAATATTGTCACATATAAACATATATCATCTACCAGAGGTAACTGTTCTTTAAGTTTGGGGAGATTTGTTTTTCTTTTTCCTTTATATTTTTATGTATTTCATTAAATTGGGTTCATAGAGTATATGAAAATTTACTACCTATAATTACCATTTTTTACCAGCAATATGTCAGGATTTTACATGCTATTTAAATGTCTTTCCAAAGCGTGTTTTCTACTATAACAGTTCCTATTTTGACATTTTGTGATTTTTAAAATTAGTAAAATAATAATTCTTTTATTCAAAATTTGTTTTGAATGATCCAGTATTTTATGGCAGAATGCTAAAAAATGGAAATGTTGAAAAATAGGATGTGTATACTTTAAAACTTTTTACTTATTGCTATATATATATTTTTTCTGGCACTGTTCCTTAATAAGCTGTTTGTGTTTACATGTTGTCTGCAATTTACATCACCCTACTTCTCTCTAATTCATTCCAGTAGACTTCCACCGCCATCATTCTCTTGAAAATAACTTTAATAAGATCATGTTAATTACATGATCATATTAATTAACAACATTCATCAACAATATTGCCAAATTAACAACATGTTAATTACATGATCATGTTAACAACATTCATCAACAATATTGCCAAATTAATGATTCCTAGATTAGCTTTCTTCACTTGGATTCCTACATCTTCTGGATTTTCTTCCTGGATACTCTTTCTCAGTTTTGTGGGTTCCTGCTCGTTGCCTTCACCTCTAAGTTTTGGCAAGTCCCAAGCTCAGTGCTTTCTCAGTTTGTCTATTTATAAGTGTTCCTTTGCTAGTTTCACTTGGTCTTACACCATCTAATAGTGTCTGTATGTCAGTGACTCCGAATGTGACTCCTCCTCCCAGTACATTCCTCTGAATTCTAGTTTCCCATATTCAACACCCTAATTGACGTCTTTACTTGGATATGTACCAAGCATCTCAGATTTATTGTCCACAACTGATTTCCACCTCAAGCCTGTTCCTCTCTAGCTCTTCCTATCTCAGCACATGGGAACTATGACTGCTCCAGGCAAAAAAAAAAAAAAAAAAAAAAAAAAAAACNAAGAAAATCCTTAGAGTGACCTTTGATTCCTCTTGCTCATATTCTATCCCAATCTGGTAGGAATTCGGGTTAGTGCTATTTTCAACGTAATCAGCATCCAGCTAACTTTTACCAACTATGCTGCTACTCTGGGGTCTCATCCATCATTCTTTCCCTTCACAGTTGATTTTTAACACAGAGTAATTATTTCAAACAGTAAACCTGGTACTTTCAGTCCCTGGCATGTAATCCTGCAATGGTTGCTAATTGCTCCCAGAATAAAATCCAGGATTCTTACAAGGGCCCAAAAGACTCCAAATGATCTGCCATTGTTGGCTTTTTGATCTTAATTATCTTATCCCTTTATCCCCTCCCGTCTCTCTTTCCACATTGACTTTGAATCTTCCAGGGCATACCTGCCTTAGGTATTTGTTTCTGTTCTTACGTAGATACCTTACTCCATCACCTCTGGATACCTGCACAATGGTGAAGTATGAGAGCACTGGAACCAGATTATCTGGGTCTAAACTCTGACTCTGCCATTACAGAACTTGGTCACATAACAACCTGGGTCTTGTTTTCATCATCTTTAAAACAAAAATAGTGATTACCCCAAGTGCTTCTTTGAGGATTAAATGAGTTAAAGTGTGAAAAGATCTAGGGGCATGTGGGTGGCTTAGTCGGTTAAGCACCTGACTCTTGATTTTGGCTCAGGTCATGATCTCAGGGTTGTGAGATCCAGCCCTGCATCGGGATCTGCCCTGGATGTGGAGCCTGCTTAAGATTCTCTCTCTCCCTCCCCTTTGCCCCTCCCCATTCTCTCCCCCTACCCCCTCATCTCTCCTCCTCCTTTTCTTAAAAAAAAAAAAGTGTGAAAAGATCCAGAATCATGTTTGGATTAGCATATGTGCTACGTAAGCACTGATGACTACCACTACTACTGCATTTCCTCAATTTCCTTTTTTTTTTTGAATATTTATCACTATACAACATTTTTACTTGGTTGGTTTACTTGGTTTCTTTGTTTTCTATTGTGTGGGCAGAGGTTTGGGTCTCTTTAACTGTAGTTCTTGGTACTAACTGAGGACTCAACAAATTTGACTCCCAACTGTGTTTGTGTGTGTGTGTGTATTCATTCCATTATATATATATTAGAATATTATTACTCAGCCATCAAAAAAAGAAATCTTACCATTTGCAGCAATCTAGATGGAACTAACAGGTATTATGTCAAGCAAAATAAGCCAATCAGAGAAAGACAATCATCATATGATTTCACTCATATGAGAAATTTAAGAAACAGAATAGAAGATCATAGGGAAGGGAGGGAAAAAAATAAAATAAGACAAAATCAGAGAGGAAAAGAAATCATAAGAGACTCTTAACTATAGGAAACAAAATGAGGGTTGCTGGAGAGGAGGTGGGTGGAGGGATGGAGTAACTGGGTGAAGGGCATTAAGGAGGGCATGTGTTGTAATGACACTGGGTGTTACATGCAACTGATGAATCACTAAACTACCTCTGAAACTGATAATACAGTATATGCTAATTAATTGAATTTAAATAAAGTTTAAAAAACAAAATTTAAAAAAAAAGGTGTTTTTTATGGATATTTTATTTAAAAAATTTATTTAAAAATTTAAAAATAAAATTAAAAAAGTGTTTTCTCTTTTACAAATATTTATTTAATCATTGGCAAAATGTAAATATGTCATTTATATTTTAAATAATAATATCTAAATATTTGAAATGTATATTTTACCAATGATTAAATAAATATAATAAAAAAGGAAACAATTTTATTTTATTTTATTTATTATTATTATTATTATTTTTAAAGATTTTATTTATTTATTTGACAGAGATAGAGACAGCCAGCGAGAGAGGGAAC